>NW_003852446.1:6670768-6679569 GCF_000181295.1 Otolemur garnettii
GGCTCTGTCTCAAAAAAAAAAAAAAAAAAAAAAAGAGTATTATAAAAGAATATACTTACTGTGCTTTGAACTGCTTTTGAAAATAATTTAATTTTTAAAATTTTTCACAGCACCCCTAAGATCCTCTCACGGCACACTGATTGAAAAATCACTGACCTAGGGTATGGATTTCAGGTGGTTGGCTCTTTCTGGAATTCTAGAAATTAACTTTAGTCATCTACGTAGCCACTTCCTTTCCTAACAGCTTTAGTGGAGCATCTGTCTCCAGATCATTTCTTATTTGAGTCAAATGATCACTTAACTAATTCAGCCTAATTATTAGAATACGATATCCTACTCTTCCTGCGAGGGAACTCCAGACAAAGGTTCTAAGCCCGAACTTTTGAAAGTCAAACTTTTGAAACAGGGGGCCAGTTCATTGTCCCACAGAGAGTTGGAGGGCTGACTGCAGGCCCTGGGATGAGTCGGCTGCTAAGCAGGACAGGCAGTGGTGGCAAAAACACCTGGCGGGCCGGATAAATGTCCTTGGCAGGCCGCATGTGGCCCGTGGGCCGTAGTGTGAGGATGCCTGTAAGGTATTGTATTGATGGCTCTGTAATCTCTGGCTAAGTCTGAATTAGAGGCATAGGCCTCTCATTTTAGTAGTAGGTCCTGCTATATATCATGTTTCCTTAGTGCTTCTCAGCATTATTTTATCAAAAGGTTCATGATCATAGAAATTTCATTTCTCAGATCTCATCTGAAGGTGAGAATATAAGAATTTTATTATCACAGTTTGTATACATGATGATCAAAATTACTATTAAATATTGAGTGTGCCATGAAAACTATAGCATTTATGAACACTAGAGGTCCATTTAAGTGATCAGAATGTATTGACTTTTCATAGAACAGTCAATTGTAAGAAACAAATGAACCAATTCATTTAAGCTTGAATCATTGAAAACAGGAGAGAATAACAGGCAAAACAATGCCTTTTTCTCATTTATGTACCATAAGTGCTATTTGGATTGAGGACAACTGAGAAGCAGTAAGATGACAAATTAGTTCCCATGTTGTATAGAATGGCTGTTCAAAAGTATATTTTCCCAAAACTTCTTATGCCATCTTTTAGTTTTTTATTACCAATAGTTTTTCTCTTTAGGGTTCACATTTTTAACTGCATTTGCATTTTCCTTCGGAAATATACTGACTACTTATACATCTTGTGTAAACGATGTCAACTCCTGTAGAAGGCTTAGAAGAATTAAAAAATACAAAAACTTAACAGCCTTCTTTTAATTAGCACAATACTGTACCAATGTTGACTTTAAAGCTTTTAAGAAATAGCTTTCGCAGTGGTTTTGTTATTATTACTACTTCTTCAATCTTTCTGATATTGTTATGTTTCTAAATGATAGTGCATGGCAATATGTTGGATTTTATACTCTAATGCAAACTTTCAGGACTATTTTGCATTTTTTCTGGCCCTGGGGGGTGTCCCAAGTCATTCATAACTCACTATTTAAAACCATATAAGTAAATGAATCCTTTAAAAAAAATAAAATCACATGGTTGAGAGAGCTCTGTCATGGTTGCCTAGGGTAAATAATTTGGATTTCTGGTTTCCTTTCCTATAAAAGAAAGTTGGGTGATATAGTCACCTTTAAAACCCAAAGATGATGTAATTCAAAGCTTTTAAATTCATTTTCATATTTAGTTCACAAGTGATGAATGATAAACATTCTTGATTTTCTTTACATCTACTTTAGTGACCCCTAGTGACAGTTGAATTTTTCACTTTAATTTTATTCTGACAATAACTAAATTCCAGGCACAAAACTGCATGCGCTTTACACGAAGACTTGTGCATAACAAAAACAGGAGGTGTATTTTTAATTTAGGTGGATTTGAATTCCCCATGTCTAGGTCACCAGTGCTAGTTGACCTTTATAAATTCTGGTTGGCAAATTCCTGAGATATTAGGTTGTAAATCTTTCTTTTCTTTTTTTCCTGTTCTTGCACACCATTAAAAACTGTTATAGGTTAGCAAACAGGTAGTGGAGCAAATACCCTTTAGCCCCTTGGAGACACTAACTTCTCACATTGCCTGCCACATGGCAATGTACAAAAAAATCTGAGGTGGCTAAAAAGTGCTATTATCAGCAAGATGGCTGACTAGAGGCAGCTTTAGCCAGAAGCTCCTGACTAGAAGGACAAAAGTTGGACTGAAATAACTTGGACAAGTTGAAATTGGGGAGTTGAGCCCAAGAAGAAGAAGTCAAGGTACACATCATCCTGACTGAGACAAGCTACAAGGGTGAGAAAGAGGAAGAAAGATTAACAGAGATCAGGTATGTAGGGACTAGACTGAAGGCTTGTTGCCAAGGGGAGGGCAGACCCCTACCCCACCCTGGAGGCCTGCTGTGGGCTTTGAATGAGCAAGGAACAAAAGACTTCTCACCTTACCCCACAGTAGAGAGCCATGGGGTCCCGGTTCTCCTGCACCTGGGAATTTCTACCTCTGAGTCTCCTTCCTGCCTGATGCAAAAGTGAACAAATTTTCTCTCTGTATTCCTGAGCCCAAAGCCCAACCTCCCCCCTCTCTGGTTGCCTGATGGAAGCCAGTGTGTTTGGCAAGATCTCTGAGAGACCTCTGAATTGTGTGGGCTGCTGAGCCAGGTGGGCCCTGTTCCCTGCTACAAGAGGAAACTGTGGCACCATAGCACTAACTTTGCCCTGGTGAGATGTGGTCTCTCCAGGTTCCCACTTCTGTTAGGGGAGACCTTTCCCCTGCCCCCTGGAAAGCCATGGCCTCATGTCTATGCTCAGTGACCCCTGATTTCCCTCCTGGCAACTTGGAGAAAGACAGGCCTAACCTCCAGCAACCAGCAGAAGAAAAGCAATAACCAAAATTAAAACAGAATTAAATGAAATTGAGAACACAAGAATCATTCAGAAGATAAGTGAAACAAAAAAGTTAGTTCTTTGAAAAGATTAATATAATCGATAAACCCATGGCTAGACTAATGAAAAACAGACAAGTAAGATCTCTAATAACTTCAATCAGAAATGAAAAAGGGTAAATAATAACAGATACCACAGAAATACTAAATATCCTCAACAATTACTACCAAAACCTCTATGCCCAGAAATTTGAAAATATAGAGGAAATGGACCAATACCTAGAATCACACTACCTTCCTAAACTCCACCAAAAAGAATTAGAAATTTTGAATAGACCTATATCAAGCACTGAAATTATATCAACAATATAAAATATTCCAAGAAAGAAAAGCCCTGGACTGTTGGGGTCATTGCTGTGAACCCTAATCTGGTTTGAAAGGTGACTGGGAAATGATGCTGAGGATAATCCAGTTTAAAACATAAAGTCTAAGAATGCCTGGAGAAGGCTTACATTATCTTAGGCCAAGCAGTAAGATCAAGAAAATGCAGCCCCTCTCTGGCCTCTTCAGAAGGCTTTTACTGATTTCTAACAAAGGTACGTAGACAAAATGCAAAAATGCCAAAAGATAGGGTTGAAAGAATCCCAAGTCCCCAGGAAGATTGGATAGAGAGAGTCTGGGCAAAAGGTGGGTTACTAATAGACGGCCAATGGCATATTTAGAAAGAGGGAGGGAGAAACTAGTTCTATCTTGGCAGGGGAAATAAGCCAGGTTTCCTAATCTAAGTATCAGAAGGTCAAAGAACTTAGCCCCTCCCACCTGTTGGCTCTCCATGCACAAGTCTAGTCTGGCCTATCTGTGTGCCTCCAGGTTCTTTTCATCATCCCTGGTGTTGATGAGCCTTCAGGGATCACACATCTGTGCACTTTCACCTGGATACCCCAGGATTAAGGCAGGGGGTGCCCCCTCTGAAAAGTCAGCCTATGTACTTCCTACACTGGATCAGATGGTTTCACACCAGAATTCTATCAAACCTTCAAAGAGGGAATAGTACCTGTATTGCATAACCTATTCTAAAACAGAGAAGGAAGGGAACTAACATGTTCTATGAAGCAAATATCACCCTGATTCCAAAACCAGAAAAAGACCCAACAGAAAAAGAAAACTACAGGCCAATATCATTTATGAATATTGATGCAAAATAATCAATAAAATCTTTGCAAACCAAATACAGTGACACATTAAAAAAATATTCATCACGATCAAATTGGTTTTATCTTGGGGATGCAAGGTTGGTTCAACATATGTAAATTCATGAATGTAATTAACATATAAATTAAAAAACAAAGACCATATGATTCTCTCAATTGATGCAGAAAAAGCTTTTGACAAAATCCAGCATCCTTTTCTGACAAGAACACTTAAGAAAATAGGCATAGGTGGGATATTTCTTTTTTTTTTTTTTGTAGTTTTTGGCCAGGGCTGGGTTTGAACGTGCCACCTCCAGCATATGGGGCTGGCACCCTACTCCTTGAGCCACAGGCATCACCTGGTGGCATATTTCTTAAACTGAAGGAGGCCATTTACAACAAACCTATAGCCAATATCATATTGAATCGAGTAAAACTGAAAGCATTTCCACTTAGAATGGGAACTGGACAAGAATGACCACTACCACCACTGCTATTCAGTATGATACTGGCAGTCCTAGCCATTACAATCAGGCAAGCGAAATAGATCAAGGGTATTCAAATGGGGACAGAGGAGGTCAAATTCTTGCTCTTTGTGGATGATGTGATATTATACCTGAAAAACCCCAAGGACTCACCTACAAAGCTCTTAGGAGTGATCAAGAAATACAGTAACATCTCAGGATACAAAATCAATGTCCACAAATCAGTAGCCTTCATATATGCTAATAACAGTCAAGCTCAGAATAAAATCAAGACACAATACCTTTTACAGTAGCTCCAAAGAAAATGAAATACCTGGGAATTTATCTTTAAAAGGATGTGAAGGATCTCTATAAAGAGAACTATGAAACCCTGAGAAAAAAAGATAGCAGAAGACATTAACAAATGGAAGAACATCCCATGCTTTTGATGGGAAGAATCAGCATCATTAAAATGTCTATACTACCCAAAGCAATCAACAGATTTAATTCAGTCTCCATCAAAGCACCAATGTCATACTTTGAAAAACTTGAATAAATAGTACTTCATTTCTTATGGAACCAGAAAAAAAAACTGAATAGCCAATATAACTTTTAGAAATAAAAATAAATCTGGAGGTATCACCTTGCCAGACTTCAGATTATACTACAAGTCTATAGTGATCAAAACAGCATGGTACTGGCACAAAAATAGAGATACAAATCTATGAAATAGAATACAGAACCTATAGGTGAACCCAAACACATACTGTCATCTGATCTTTGATAACCCCAACAAAAGTGTGCACTGGGGAAAAGAATTCCTATTTAATAAATGGTGCTGGGAGAATTGTTAGCCACATGTAGAAGGCTGAAATTGGACCCACACCTCTCATATTTACAAAAATTGACTCTTGCTGGATAAAAGATCTAAATTTAAGAAATGAAACAATAAAAATTCTAGAAGAGAGTGTGGAGAAAACGCTTGACAGAATCAGCCTGGGAAAAGATTCTATCAAAAAGATACCCTTGGCAATTGCAGCAATACCAAAAATAAATAAATGGTACGTGATCAAGCTAAAAAGCTTCTGCACAGCTAAGGATACAACAACTACATCAAACAGCCTTTGAAGTGAGAGAAAATATTTACATGCTATGAATCTGACAAAGGGCTGATAACTAGAATCTATAGAGAACTCAAGAAGAAAAGAACAAACCCATTTATAAGTGAGCAAGAGACATGAACAGAAACTCCTGTGAAGATGACAGATGAATGGCCAACACATGAAAAAATGCTCATCCTCCCCAAAATGCAATTAAAAACCACCATGAGATCTCACATAACTCCAGTGAGATTGCCCACATCACAAAATCCCAATGCTGCAGATGCTAGCATGGATGTAGAGAGAAGGGACCACTTGTGTACTGCTGGTGGGATTGCAAATTAATACAGCCTCTATGGAAAGAAGCATGGAGAACTAAAGAACTGAAAGTTGACCTTCCATTTGATCTACAATCCATTATTAGGGGTCTACCCAGAAGAACAAAACTTATTTTACCACAAAGACATTGGAAACAGAATGTTTATTGCAGCTCAGTTCACAATTGCCAAGACATGAAAGCAACCCAAGTGCCCATCAACTCATGAATGGATTAACAAACCATGGCATATGTATACCATGGAGTACTACTCAGCTATAAGAAAGTTTGGAGACTTTACATCTTTTGTGTTTACCTGGATGGTGTGGAAACACATTCTTCTTAGTATGGTATCTCAAGAATGGAAAAGCAGGTATCCAATGTATGCAATACTAATGTGAAACCAATATATAAACAACTATATGTCTACACAAAAGGAAATACACAAGTGTAGTTTAGTAAGGGGGAATAGAAAGAAGGGAGGTGGAAGGGCAATTGGCAGGATCTCACCTAGTTTGTACAACGTTAGGGTGTTCAAACATGCCCCCCTGGGTCAAGGGCTTAACTACAACTTATACTTAACCCTAGAATTGAAAACAATTTTACCTAAGTATGTGTACATTCATATTTGAAAATTTTAAAAAGTGCTACTATCTGAGAAACAATATGAATTCTAAATACACTCACAAAATCAAGGAAAACTTAAATTATGATATGTGGCAGGTGCAAGTTGATACGAAGTATCTAAAAAAAACAATACTTTTTATTTTTGGTGTTCATTTTTTATTTGTGGCTTTTAAATCAAGGTCTATGTAATTATCATTCTATAAGATAGGTATGTGTGAATGCATCAAACAGATTTGTTTTATGGGCAGAGTACAAGCACATCCTTAAATTCATAGAAAAATTTATACCTACTTTGACACGTGTAGTTTTAATTATATTTGATAGGCAAATTTGGAACATAAACTTAAATACAGTTCTTGTGTCCATTATTGAAACACATCATTATTTAACACAGTTTGTAACATTTCTTTTATAAAAGAACATGCTTAATTTCTGTATACACTGGCTCTGTTGTTCTCTGGACAATGTATGAGATGAATTGATAGAAAGTTAGATTGAGAAGGAACTTTTAGAAATCTCTTGGTCCTATGCCATCATATTATATATAAGCAATTGAGCTTGTAGAAGTTAAAGAACTTGTCTAAATTCACATATCTTTCTAGTAGCAAAATTAGTATGACAAAGGACCCAATATATGAAAGCTCAGAAATAGTAGGTTGCATAGATCTTTTTGTTGTTATGAGGACATCTCTGTTAGGAACAAAAGAGAATGAGTTCTTTTGATCACTAATGTCAAAGCTAGAGCACGTCTTGATTAACACATGCAACAAGCCTGCTTCGTAGAATAATCCTCTCATTAAAAGTGTTTGTTTTAGATTTCATTTTATCATAATTGAATGTAAGATTCTGAGAATGCCAAACCCCATTTGTAGAGAGTTAAAATGCTATTAACTGCTGGGAAATCTTCTCCTGATGGTCTTCTAATCTCTGTTTGCTATGACTCAATGATTTTAAATCTCATTTTCTAAAGCTTTGCAGATTGTTAGTGTAGTCCAGTACAACAGGATTAAATACAAATCTGAAAACATAGTATTGCGTACTTTTTGAGGTCCCTTTAGAGCTGAATAAGTGATGAATAATTTATTGTAATTGTTTTTAAAATTTCCCACTTAAATTATGAACAGTATACATGCACATAAAACTCTAAACATGAAATAATTTTTGACTCTATAATCCTTAAGCATCTACATTACTTAAAGCTCATTCGTGCTACTGGAATTAATATATTTTAATAAATTGATCTCTTGTATTTTGTAATACAAATAGCTGTCTTTGATGCATCAAAAAGTGTATTTGATAACAACATGTTCTCACTTGCATGTGGGAGTTAAAGAAGTTGAGGTCATAGAGGCAGAGAGTGAAACTGTGGTTACTGGAGGATGGGAATGGTAGGGAAGAGGGGACATTGGGAGAAAGCTTTAGCAGAGGTTGGTTAACTCATAAAAAATTATGGCTAGATAAGAAGAATATGTCCTAGTGTTCTATACCATTGTAGGGTGGCTGTATTCAACAATAATTTATTTTATAATTTCAAACAGCTAGAAGAGAGAATTTTGAATGGTCGTAACTCAGATAAATAACAAATGTTTAAAGTGATATGCTAATTACTCTGATTTGCTCATTACACATTGTATAGGTGTGTTAAAATATCACTCAATATTGCAAGAATATTCACAGTTATTATGTGTCAATTTTAAAAAGTGTATTTCAGAAATCAAGGCTACTGAATTATTTTAAAATTTGTTCAGAGAGTTTACTTGTAATTTGCTCCATACTTATTTTAAATATTACTTTCCTCTATATAGAGTGGATTTTGTATCATTTACACTGTTCTAATTCCTCTTTCCAACATTCTTATATCTCAGTGTTCATTAAAGCTTCAACAATTAGAATCTTAGGTTTTAAAGAGTGTTTATTTAAAATTGAGAGTATCTGTAGCCCACATCACAAAATCCCAAAACTACAGATATCGGTATGGATGTGGGAAAAAAGGGAACACTTCCGCACTGCTGGTGGGAGTTCAAGTTAGTACGTTCCTTTTGGAAAGAAGTTTGGCTAAGAGTAGAATGTGAACGTTTTAAAGCAATAACTGAGAAAATGACATGAATGCTGTGTTGACCAGTTGATGGAAGTATTTCAGATTGCATATGAAAACCCCACACTGTACCCCAGAAGTGCATTAATGTACATAGTTACCATTCAATAAAAAAAAAAAAAAA
>NW_003852446.1:6679757-6721703 GCF_000181295.1 Otolemur garnettii
TTAAAAAAAGATGGAGACTTTACCTCTTTTATGTTTACATGGATGGAACTGGAAAATATTCTTCTTAGTAAAGTATGTCAGGAATGGGGAAAAAAATATCCAATGTACTCAGTTACTACTATGAAACCAATTTATAATCACTCACACTTTCATATGAAAGATGAATCACAGCTATAGTCCAGGATGAAAGAGGGAAGGGGAGGGGAATGAGAAGGGAGGTGGTAGTTTGATAGAGGGAGGGTTAATGGTGGGACCACACCTATGGAGCATATTGCAAGGGTACAAGTCAAATCTATCAAGTATAGATCACAAATGTCTTAACACTGTGATTAAGTAAATGAGATGAAAGCTATGTTGATTAGTTAGATGTAAGCACTCCAATTTGTACAAATAATCAACACATTGAATCTCACAAAGACATAAATGTATTCATGATCTATGTCTATATGACTTAATAAAAGGAAAAAAATAAAATTGAAGGTATCAATAGTAGCGTGACATCTGCATTTGTCAGTGATTTGATAAAAGTATGTAAATTACATAACTATAGTGAGATTTCTGGTAATTATCTTAATGAATAAATAAAAATACTGAACAAAGTGGAAACTAATATAGTCAAAGTTTAATGTGTATGTATGTCTTTTGTATTAAATGTGTTGTCAAGTTTTTGATAACTAAGTGAAAATAGAAAGTACTTTTGTTTTCACCAGTGCAATCCCATTGTATGTTTTTGCATGCTAAACATCTTCACTAATTAGGAAGTACTTTAGCAAGTACTTTCTCTTGCATGTTAATTTTTAGGTATTGCAGTATTCAAGATTTGTCATTCTTTAAGAAAGGCAAAATTGTGTAACTTAATCACTTGAGAATGAACTGTCATTATGCACATTTTCTGATAGCTGCTGTCAAAGTTAAAATACCATTTTCTACTGCCATAAGAAGTGTGGTCACCTCAGGACAGCACTGACTCATACTTCTGGGGCCAGTAGGAAAAGATTGCATCATTGGCAAGAATCTGGGCTCTTCATGTTCCATGGCAAATGGCAAACTGGCACATGGTGTAACTGAAATGTTCCTCAAATGTCTAAGTCCCAGGAAAAATTAATGTTAAGGAATATGAACACTGAAAAATTTGACTTATATTGAAGTAGCATTTACAGATGCTTAATTTAGTTATGCTTCTTTCACAAATTTGTAATTATGTTTTAGTTTAACTCAATTTAAATTAATATGTTAAAATGAAAGTACCTCATACAATGAAAAATTGAAGAATTGAGTCTTATTCCTATATATTTTTTAATGTGTTAACTGTTCTCAACTCAGGCAGCACTGGAATATGGCCCTTAATGTTTTTTCCTGTCTATATATATGCTGTGATTAGTTTAACCTAGATCTTTGTTGGACTTGCAATTTATATAGATATCTAAAGCATTTATGAAATTATATAGAACAGTAATAGAATATTAGAAAACCTGTTTGATTATCCTTGATAAATACAAATAAAATTGGGAACTATAGAAACTGCCCAACATTTACTCAAGTAACCCTAAAGCATAAATGCTTTTTGAGCACTTTATTAATATGATTTTAACCATATGTAAATAAAGCATCTTATAAAAAACAAAACCTCTAATTGAATGACTTCTTTTTGAAGTAAACCCTCAGTTTACTTGTGAGTTGTCTTATTTTTTATGTGTTCCTACATGATTAGGTATTCTTAAGAATTGCGCTACATATTGGTGTCTACCTTAAAAACTTTTTAGGATGGCACATTTATTCCTTATTATTTCAGAATATTACAGAGGTACCCACATTTTGGTTAAATAATCTGTTTTTATACATTTTAAATCAAAGGTATAAGTTTGCTCTTCACCCAGAATATGTGCATTATACCAGGTTGGTGTTATTTGCCCTACTCCTCCTCCTGCCTCCTACCTACTTGACTTCCATTGAGTTTTGCATCCATATGTGCACATAGTGTTGAACAACTAGTTCCAATTTAGTATTGAGTACATGTGGTCTTTGTTTTTCCATTCTTGTGGTACTTCACTTAGGAAAATGATCTCCAATTCCATCCAGGTTGTTACAAAAGATACTAGGTCACCTTTTATGGCTGAGTAGTACTCCGTGATATACATGTACTACATTTTATTGATCCATTCATGTATTGGTGTGTACATGGATTGTTTCCACATCTTTCCTGTTATGAACTGTGTGCTGTTATAAACATTTAAGGGCAAGTGTCTTTTTGATGAAATGTCTTTTTTTTCCTTTGGGTAAATACCTAGTAGTAGGATTGCCATATCAAAAGATAGGTCTACTTTTAGTTCTTTGAGAAATCTCCATACTAATTTCCATAAAGGTGTACTAGTTTATAATCCTACCACCAAGAGTAATGAATGTTCCTTTGTTTCTGCATTCATGTCAGCATCTGTTACTCTGGGAATTTTTTTTCCAGATTAATATGAGGGTATAGATGATTAGGTTACACTGTTTGCATTTGTTACGTAAAGTTCAAGTTGTAGTTGAGTCATTCACCCGTGGGGTTTACTGTATACCCTTACTTTGTACCCATTAGGTAAGAGCATACCAATCCCCCTCTTTCCTCCCTCTTTCCTCTTACTTGAGTTTAATTATGTTTTTCCCTCATGTGGGAGTGTAGTTGTTTATCTTTCTGTTTCATATTAGTATTGCATACATTGGGCACTTGCTTTTCCATTTTTGTGATACTTTACTAAAAAGAATGTGCTTCATCTCCATCTAGGTAAATACAAAAGATGTAAAGTCTCCATCTTTTTATGTCTGAGTAGTATTCCATAGTATATATATGCCACAGTTTATTAATCCATTCTTAAGTTGATGGGTACTTGGGTTGATTCCACATCTTGGCAATTGTGAATTGAACTGCAATGAATATTCTAGAGCAAACGTTCTTATAGTAAAATGGTTTTTGTTCTTGTGGGTAGATACCTAGTAATGGGATTGCTGGATCAATTGGAAGTTTACTCTTAGCTCATTGAAGACTTTCCATACTTCTTTCCACAGAGGCTTTTTCAGTTTGCAATCCTACCAGCAGTGCAAAAGTGTTCCCTTCTCTCCACATCCACACAGCATTTGCAGCTTTGGGACTGTGTGATGTGGACTAATCTCACTTGCAATTGGACTTGCAATTTATATGGATATCTAAAACATTTATGAAATTATATAGAACAGTAATAGAATATTAGGTTAGGTAATATCTCAGGATGGTTTTGGCATTTCTCTGATGATTGGGAAGATGAGCATTTTTTCATATATTTGTTGGCCATTCATCTGTCTTCATAGAAGTCTCTGTTCATAGCTCTTGCCCATTGATAAATGGGATTGTTTGCTCTTGTTGATTAGTTTGAGTTTGCTGTAAATGCTAGTTATCAGCCCTTTGTCAGATTCATAGCATGCGAATATCTTCTCCCATTCTGAAGGTCGTCTGTATGCTTTCGTTGTTGTACTCTTACTTGTGCAGGAGCCTTTTAGTTTGGTCATGTCCTATTCATTTATTTTTTGTGTTGCTGCAATTGCCAAGGGTGTCTTTTTCATAAAGTCTTCTCTAAGGCCAATGTTGTTAAGAGTGTTTCCCATACTTTCTTCTAGAGTTTTTGTATTTCTTTGTTTTGTGTCTTAAATTTGAATCTTTTATCCAGTGAGAGTCAATTTAGAATTAAATGAAATTGAGGACATAAGAACCATTCAGAAGATTAGTGAAACAGAAAGTTCATCTTTTGAAAAAATTAATAAAATCAATAAACCCTTGGCCAGATTATTAGAAACAGAAAAATAAGATCTCTAATAGCATCAATCAGAAACAAGGAAGGGAGATAGTAACAGATATCATTGCAATTTAAAAGATCATCACTGATTACTACAAAAAACTCTATGCCCAGAAATGTGAAAACATGAAGAAATGGACCAATACCTGGAATCACACCACCTTTCTAAACCAGAAAGAATGAGAAATTTTGAACAGACCAATATTGGGCACTGAAATTACATCAACAACAATACAAATTCTTCTAAAAAGAAAAGTCTGGAACTTTTTGATATGAATCATTCTTACTGGAGTTAGGTGATAACACATTGTGGTTTTGAATTGCATTTTCCTGATGATTAGAGATAGTATTTTTCGCATGCTTGTTGACCATTAGCCTATCTTCATTTGAAAAGTTTCTATTGATGTCTTTTGCCTACTTGTTATTGGGTTGTTTGATTTTTACTTGCTGATTTGAGTTATTTGTAGGTTATAGTTATCAGCTCATTATTGGATGTATAGCATGTAATTTTTTTTCCTATTTTGTAGGTTGTCTATTTACTCTATTGATTGTGTGTTCTTGGCTGTGCAGAAACTTTTTAATGTGATCAGGTTCCATTTGTTTATTTTTGTTGTTATTGCTTTTGGGACCTTCTTCATAAATTCTTTCACCCTAGGCCAATACCTGTAAGAATTTTTTCAACACTTTCTTCTAGAATTCTTATATTTTTATGCCTTTCATTAAAATCTTTTATCCATTATGAGCTAATTTCTGTGAGAGTGCATATTCTGTTTCTATATTTTATATGTGGGTATCTAGTTTTCCCAGCATCATTTATTGACAGGGAGTCTTTTCCCCACTGTGCATTTTTGTCTGCCTTATCAAAGATTATCACGAACCAGTGTGGGAATGGTGGGGAATGAGAGGAAAAATACAAGAGACAAGGATGGGATCAGTAAGCCTGGAGCAGTCACAGCTGTAGCCAGCACCAAAATACAAAATCAGCTTTATTTTATAGTATTTCAGCAGGGTTGTTTATGAGGAAGTAGCATAGACCAAAAAAATACTTTTGGTCTTACAATATGTTTGGAAAATGTAAATAACTTCATCAAGAACAATTCATTCTGTCAATGGTTTCTACTGCATAACATTATTAACATATGTTAAAGATAAGAAATAAAAAGAGAAGGGTCACATAGTTTTCTGCATAGTTTCTAAAAATTAACTAGGTAAAAAGATATGTGACTTCTGACAAAACATCTAAGAAGGAGAAAAACATGTTTTAAGAGGAGAAAAAACATGTTGATGCAGCAGGAGGAAAGCAGCTAGAGGTCGTGCTGCCTCACGTCCCACTCTCCACAAAAAATCTGATGGCAATCTGCTTCTCCACAGAAGATCAGATGGGAGTGTGCATCTCTGGATTCTCATTTCTGATCCACAAGTCTATGTTTCTGTTTTTATCCCACTACCATGAATTTTGGTTAGTAGAGCTTTGTGGTATAGTTCAAAGTCTGGTAAAATGATGCCTTCTGATTTGTTCTTATTACATAAGGTTGCTTTGGCTATTCAGGGTCTTTTCTGGTTCCATACGAAGCAGAGAACTATTTTTTCTAGATATTGGAAAAATAACATCGGGTGATCAGAATGTGCCCATTCTACGTTTTGTCAGAATGTTTTATAAGTTACGTTAGCTTGTATTTATGAATAATAAGCGTATCAGTGTAGTCCATCCTGACCATTGTGTAACTACTTCCAGAATAGTCACTATATTATAGTGAAGGGAATTTAGCCTTCGAAGCCAAATATACTTAGATTTAAAGTCCAACTTTGGCCATATGGACTTAGGTACATCATAACTGGAGTTACTTAGTTTGATCATTTCTACAATGAGGAAATAACACCTACCTCAAAGAGTATTGACGTTTAAATAGCTCAGCAGCTAGGGCCCCAGCCACATACACTGGGGCTGGCAGGCTTGAACCCAGCCTGGGCCTGCCAAACAATGATGACTAAAACAACAACAACAACAAAAGCCAGGGTGGCACCAGTGGCTCAAAGGAGTAGGGCACTGGCCCCATATACTGGAGGTAGCGCTTTCAAACCCAGCTCCAGCCCCCCCCCAAAAAAAAAATCCAGGTGATGTGGCAAGTGCCTATAGTCCCAGCTGCTTGGGAGGCTGAGGCAAGAGAATCGCTTAAGCCCAAGAGTTTGAGGTTGCTATGAGCTGTGATGCCATGGCATTCTACCAAGGGTGGCACAGTGAGACTCTGTCTCCAAAAACAAAAACAAAAAATAAATAAATGAATGATGTAATCCATGTAAAAGATATACCACAGTCACTAGGACTTAGTTAAATGCTAATTTAAATATTGGTCATTATTATTAGTACCACCACTCACAGCACCTATAAAGGAGGGTTCTAGTCAGGGGCTGATAATATTTGCAAAGATCATAGTAGAAAATAGAAAAGTGTTGGTTATTATTGCTACTACCCAGTTTCATGCCAGTACCTTACAATTAATTAATACTATAATTGAAGGTGAATATAAATAATTAGGTTTTTTTGAGTCATTCAATTTAACTTAACTAAAATTACATAATTAAATTAGAGAAAAATGAAAATAAAGATTCCAAGAATGGACAGCTCAACTTTACCTATTTATATAAAAATTTTTGATTATTGGGTTTATATCTTGATATACTTGGATAACCCTTTTCTAAGCATTAAAAAATGCATACTTCTGAAATCTAGAACCTCACATAACATTCATTTGGCTATATACACTGTCATTCATTCGTTCATTCAAGAGACATGATCTCGCTCTGTCACCCAGGCTGGAGTACAGGGAAGGATGCAATCTTAGCTTGCTATAGCTTTCAACTCCTAGGCTCAAATGATCTTTCACTTCAGTCTTCCAGATAGCCAGAATTACAGGTTCATGCCACCATGCTTGTCTAATTTTTATATTTTTATTGTAGAGATGGAGGTCTTACTGTGCTGCCAAAGGTGGTCTTGAACTTCTGGCCTCAGTGATCTTCCTGCCTCAGCTTCCCAAAGTGCTGGATTACAGGCATGAGCTACCACACCTGGCCTATACACAAGAATCTTTTTATGATTTAGTGATTTCTGAGTTTCAGAAGACTTCAAGAATAGTATTTAGTATATGGGCACAGTAAATATTTTTCAAATAAATGAATGAGATGACTCCAGTTAATAAACCTTCATCTTAAACAACTGTTCCTGCTCTTAAACTTCTATGTCATATGTAAATTTAGGAAGAGGGGCAGGTAAATTGTATCTCTCTCCTCTTTCTTCTCCCTGCCTTTAAGACTTGATGAAGATAAATTTTGTTTAATTTTAAATCATATTTCCTTTTTATCTGTTTATGTAGATTAAATATTTTATTGAACACTTTTCTGTGAACTTAAAGATTGTTGCCTGAAGGAAAAACCATATCAAAATATATACAGAAATATTTTAAATGAATAATATGTATTCTTTTTGGGAAAACTTGTCTAAGTTTGGAGGGTCCATAAAGGATGGGACAAATGGGTGGATGAAAGATCATAGGTTAACACTTTCATGTTTCAATCACTAATTTTATTCTTTATTTCTTTTGAATGTTTTGCAGTGGCAGAAGCATACAAATATTATTTTAAAACCTTTTTGTCCTGGAATTTAAATAGATAGCTATACCTTATTTTAGCTTGTTGCTTTTGGCCAGGAATTTATCTTTTCTGAGCAATGATTTGTTAAATTAGGAATTCTGTTAGAAGCCAGAATGTCAGCAATACTAATAGTATTAGAATGAATGAGCTTAGAAAAATGAGTCAAGAAATAAATGATTAGGGGAAAGTAAGAAGGTTGGATAATCCACTATAAAGATACTCTTAGAATAGCTGAAAATTGTAAACTTTTATCACTTTGTGGTCAAAAATTGTGGCTTTAAAAAATGGAAATAATATAGGTTCATATTTCTGTGGGGTTTTTTTGTAGGGTACAGTGTGCTGATTTTTTTTATACAGTCTAATGTGGTTACATTAAACCAATCTACATAGCTTTCACCTCATTTACTTGATTATTTTGCCAAAACATCTAAGTTCTACAAGATTCGTATTTCTTGATAGTTACCTATAGTTACAGTGAATCAAGATGATAATGGTGTGAGCTACAATGATTTTGCTCAGAAATAATTCATTTTGGCCTTTTTTAAAGCTAGACAAATATCAGTTGTGGTTTGGAGGCACATCATTTTTCAGCAGCCTGTTTTTCCCCCTTTTCCTTTCATAATTATGTAGTCCTGGAGTGAGTGAGTATGAGTGTATACTTATGTATGTAAATACCTATTTCAACAGAATGTAACCTACATAACAGAGAAATCCCTATCTTTAGGTTAATTTCATATTAAGAATCAGAACAATCAAAGAACCAATGTCATACTTTAAAGAACTTGAAAAAAATAGAACTTCACTTTAGATGGAATCAGAAAAAGCCTCAAATAGCCAATACATCACTTAGAAATAAAAACAAATCAGGAGGCATCACATTACTAGACTTCAAGTTATACTACAAATCTATAGTGATCAAAACAGCAAGATACTGGCACAAAAATAGAGATGTAGATATATGGAACAGAATAGAGAACCTAGAAATGAACCCAGCCACATCTCATCATTTGATCTTTGATAAGCCTAACAAAAACATACACTGGGGAAAAGATTCCCTATTTAACAGTTGGTGCTGGGAGAACTGGCTAGAGACCTGTACAAGACTGAAACTGGACCCTCACATTTCACCACTAACAAAAATTGATTCTTACTGGATAAAGGATTTAAATTTAAGACATGAAACTATAAAAATACTAGAAGAGAGCATAAGGAAAATGCTTGAAGATATTAGCCTGGGAAAATATTTCATGAGGAGGACCTCCTCTAGAAATTAAAGTAATACCAAAAATATATTGCTGGGATCTGATCAAGCTAAAAAGCTTCTGCACAGCTAAGGGCACTGCAAGTAAAGCAAACAGACAGCCTTCAGAATGGGAGGTTTTTGCAGGTTATGATTCCAACGAAGGTCTGATAACTAGTATCTACAGAGAACTCAAATTAATAAGAAAAGAACAAACAACCCCATTTCTATGTGGGCAAGAGACTTGAGCAGAAACTTCTCTGAAGATGACAGGCGAATGGCCAACAAACACGTGAAAAAATGCTCATCATCTTTAATCATCAGAGAAATGCAAATCAGACCACTTTGAGATATCATCTAACTGCAGTAAGATTAGCCCACATCACAAAACCCCAAAACTGCAGATGTTGGCATGTACGTGGAGAGAAGGGAACACTTCTACGTTGCTGGTGGGACTGCAAACTAATACAGCCTGTTTGGAAAGGAGTATGGATAATTCTCAAGGAGCTAAAAGTTGATGTACCATTTGATCCTGCAATTCCACTACTAGATGAACAAAGATCATTTTACAACAAAGACATTTCCACCAAAATGCTTATTGCAGCTCAATTCATAATTGCCAAATCTTGGAAGCAGCCCAATTGCCTATCAACTTATGAATGGATTAACAAATTGTGGTATATGTATACCATGGAATACTATGCAGCCATAAAAATATGGAGAGTTTACATCTTTGGTGTTTACCTAGATGGAGCTGGAACATGTTCTTCTTAGTAAAGTAGCTCAAGAATGGGGAAAAAGTATCGAATGTATTCAATACTATTATGAAACCAATATATAATCACTTACACATTCATATGAATGATAAAACACAAATATAGTCCAGGAAGAAGGAGGGGAGAAGAAGGCGAGGGGATGGGAGGGGGCAGGGTGAGTAGAGGGAGGGTATTTGGTGGGATCTCACCTAATGTGCACAATTTCAAAACAACTAAGAGTATATTGTAAATGTCTTACCACAAAAAATAAGTAATTGAGGTGATGGTTATGTTAATCAGTTTGATTTAAGCATTCCACAATGTATATCAAATCATCACATTGTACCCATGAATGTATACAGTTATGACTTAATAAAAATTAAATTAAAAAATAAAAGAACCAGAGCAAACATTTTCTTTTTTATTACCTTTGTGTTTAGGTCACTGTGTGGCTCATTCTGTAAGAAACAAAGAAAATAACATAGCCTTTGGTCCTGAGAGAAGTATAATCTATAATAAATGTGAAACTTGATACTTGTGACTATGTTCATTGCCTACTGTCAGTCACTTTTTATACTTTAGTGACTTTATTTGGACATAGTAACAGCATCTCTAGGGTAGATATTATTATTACCCAATTTTAAAGATGAGATTTAAGTTAAATGACTTAATACCAAATGGCAGATTCAAGGTATCAACCCAGGGCACTCTGACCCTGAAGACCATGTATTTTCTCTCAATCCTGTGGCCTCTCAAATTAAACCTGAACTCCTACCTGTTTATGACCCTTATTTTTCTCTACTTCATCTTACTATGTTTGTAGAAGTGTTTTTCTACTGAAACCAAAAAGAGCAAAAACATGGCTGTCACATACAATATATAGTTGTACAGATTAGCAGCCCACAACCTACACAGTTCTGTATGGTATCCTTGGATAAGGAAGGACAGAGTTTAAAACCTATAGCAAGTAAAAGCAAACTTTGTAAAACTCAGGTTTTTGCTTATCCGATAAAAATTATATAATTAGAATAAATCATTAATATTTTTAAATAACATATTCATATTTGGTTAGGAGATGTGAATGTTTATGCTATATTGTGATGATACCTAGTAGGTTTAATGTTTTAAAAGAAAATACATTATGTTTACATGATTTTTCCATTTACAATCTGGCAACTAATCTGAAATTTTAATGGCAAACTAGCACATAGATTATATTAAACATTATGTTTTCAGCATCTTAGAACATGAAACTAGTTGACATTTACTCAGTTCTTACATATTTATGCTAAGAGAGATCATGCTAAAATAGCAAACAGTTATATTTTCATATTTATTTGACACAATTTTTGTGCTTGGTTTACTATGCTCATGCTTATTTTTTATTTATACATTTTTAATTATGGGCACATACTAGCTGTTAGAATGTAATCCTTAATTTACTAAATCCTTAAGCTCTTGATTGAGTCAAACCTACAAACAAGTACATCAAACTTAGAAACAAGAAGAGCTAGGAAAATAATGAAAGACTTCAGGAGAGGATTAGCTTTACCAGATATTATCACCTCTGTGATAAAAACAGCATGATTCTAGCCCACGAATAGGCAAATTATACCAGTGGAATAGAATAGAAAGCCAAGGGCTGCCTAGAACATATAGAAATTTGCTATATGATAAAGGTAACATCTCAAATCACTGGAGCAGAAATAAATGGCAACACAGTTCTATTGTACTTGGACAACTGGGTAGGCATTTGGGAAAAGGATAAAAATTGAATTCATACTTTGCATCATACACAAAAATAGCCTGTAAGTGGATCAGGGATCTAAATATAAAAAACAAAGCCACAAAAGTACTAAAAATAAAATCAGATTTTTACCTTGATATACATTTTTAAAGAAAATTCTCTATACAGCAGGAAAATTTCCTTTTGATATGGCAAGTTTTACTCCCTCATTTTGCAGATGTAATTATTTGCAGGTAACAGGCATAGGAAAATTCAGTTTACTTCTATCAGTATTCTCAATCTTGCCACCAGGTACATGTATTCCCTTTAAAACATCACTGCCCAAATTATAAATTCATGCTGGTATTACTTTTTAAGAGTAGACACACTGGAATATTTACACACATTAGCAAGTATACTCAAAATTTTTTTCATATGAACTTTAGTGTAAACTTATTCAAAGGTAACTCAGGTTTCGTGATGGTTAGACAAGGAAAGTATGTTCTATTATGCTGTGACTGGTTAATGAGTATAAAATTGGATTTTAGAAAGTTAACCGGTAAGTTTTCATGAAACTTTTGGAAGGAGAAAATCTTACCAGACATGTAAAGAAACCCTACACAACTAACTTTAAAATCTATGCAGAGTGTTAAAATAAAGCAAGAAGGATGTTCATTATGCAAGCATGAATTAAATACATTCTGTGAACTGGGTTCTATTCTGGAAATACAAAAATGGCATAGTATTCCATATATGGTCTTACTAAGTATTTGATAATTAAATGCAGACTCCTATCCTAAATAAAGAGGTATTAACTCTAATGTATAAATTTCCATTCTTTATACAGTGGCTATGTCATATTTTACTTAAACCACATGTTACTTGTCAGAACAAAGGGTAAATGCAGTACATTTTAAATAACTGCTTCTAGAAAATAGCATTGCATAACAGATTATTCTACATAGGTCTTTCATTGCAGGCTCTATTTTTGTTAATAGAAACATGCAGCAATGTGTACCTAATGTAGCTAGATTGCAAGAATAGATTAATTAGTTGAAATAATTAGTGTACTTAATCACTTACCTTTCATAAAATTTGCTTTGAAGGAAAAAAATAGTCTATTCTGAGATCCATATAGGAGAGATGCAACAACACTCTTCTATAGGAAATAGTGGCTCACAAAAGCATAGCTTCTGAAGGAGTAAAGACGGAGGGGGAAAAAAGGAGGGAATGTCAGATTTTATCAGAAGCTAGGGATTATGTATATACTTTTAGAAAGTCCCTTAAGTGCATTTTATCCGTAAAATATTTAAATTTTGATGTAGCCCCATAGCTGTCATTTTTCCCCTTTTATGGCTACTCAGTGTTATATCTTGCTTAGGAAGACATTTTGTAAGCCTATATTATATAACTCTTTTCCTATATTTTGTTCTAGTACGTTCATTATTAAAAAACTTACATTTTTAATATGAAATTTTTTTAAGTACAATATAAAATAGAGGGTCTGACTTTATTTTTTCCCCACATATAGATAGCCCATTGTTCTAACACAACTTATTAGATAATCTATGTTTTCCCCCACTTACTTAAAATGCCAACTCTATACAAAATTAAAATGATAAACCTCATTCACGCAAACCCAAATTCACATGGATAGGTTTGTTTCTGGATTCTCCTCTTTATGGTTATCTATTTTCTATTTAAGCGTAATTTTGAATGATTGTTGCTTTATAGAACATTTGCTGTCTGAACAGCAAATCTCCCAACACATTTTGCTTTGTATTACTTGATTATTGCTAATTTTTTCTTTCATATGAAATTTAGGTTCAGTTTGTCAAATCATGCATGCACAAAATGTCCCATTAAGATCTTTACTGTGCTTGCATTAAATATATAGGTTAATTTACAGAAAATCAGTGTTGCTATGCTATCGATGCTATTGAATCTTCTCATCCAGGAATATGGTGCCCTTTATTATTTATTTGGATCTTTTTTTATATCTTTCAGTGAAATTTTATAGACTTTTTTTATTTAAAAAAATCTTCTACATTTTTTGTTAGGTTTATTCCTAGATATTTTATTGTTTTTATTCCTAGTATGAATAGCATTTTTTTCTTTCTTTCAGATTAACATGAGAATACTGATAATTAGGTTACATTGTTTACATTTGTTACATAAAGTTCAAGTTGTAGTTGAGCCCTTCACCCAGGGGATGTACTGTATATCCTTACTTTGTGCCCATTAGGTAAGAGCTTACCAAACCCCCTCCCTGCTATTCTCTCCCATCCCTACTTCTTTTTCCCCTTCCCCCCTGCCACTTGAATTTAATTTTGTTTTTCTCTCATCTGGGAGTATAGCTGTTTATCTACTGGTTTCCTATTAGTACTGCATACATTAGATACTTGCTTTTCCATTTTTCTGGTACTTTTTTAAGCTGAATGTTCTTCAGCTCCATACAGGTAAATACAAAGGATGTAAAGTCTCCATCTTTTTGATGACTGAATAGTAGTATTCTATGGTATACATATACCATAGTTTATCAATCCATTCGTGTGTTGATGAGTACTTGAATTGATTCCACATCTTGGTGATTGTGAATTGAGCTGCAATGAATGTTCTAGCACAAATATCCTACGGTAAAATTATTTTCTTCTGGGTAGATACTAGCCTGGATATGGAGAGAAGGGAACACTTTTACACTGCTGGTGAGATTACAAACTAATACAGTCTCTATGGAAAGAAGTATGGAGGATTCTCAAAAAGCTAATAGTAAATGTTTCATTTGCTCCTGTAGTCCCATTGCTAAGCAATTTTTTTCATTACATTTTCTTGCTGTGTATAGGGAAGTTACTGTATATTGCTCTTGTACTTGACTACCTTAGTAAACTCACTTATAGACAGGCATGGTGGCTCACACCTGTAGTCAATCCTAGCACTTTGGAAGGCTAAGGCGGGTGGATTTCTTGAGCTCAGGAGTTGAAGACCAGCCTGAGCAAGAATGAGAATCTCAACTGTACAAAAAATAGAAAAACTAGCTAGGAATTGTGGCAGATGCCTGTAGTCTCAGCTACTTGGGAGGCTGAGACAAGAGGATCACTTGAGCCCAAGAGATTGAGGTTTCTATGAGCTATGATGATGCCATAGCATTCTACCGAGGGCAACAGAGTGAGACTCTATCTCAAAAAAATAAATAAGTAAATACAAAATAAATTTGTGGCTTATTAGTCTAATTGCTTTTCAATTGATTTTCTTAGTAGATGATTATATTATGCATATGTTGATAGATTTTTATCTTATAGTATCCATAATTCTTCTTTTTCTTTCCTTTCTGCATTGGCAAAGCCTACTGCTCAATGTTGAAGTAAAAATGCTTCTCAAGTTTCACTATTAGGTTGATGATGATTCTGATTTTTTCTAAGTGCGTCTCTGTATTTGACAAAGTCTGATTAGTTGATATATTAACTTTCAAATTTATAATGAAATTTTATAATTAAAAATGAATATCCTATGTCTATATAATTCCTAATAGTTGGTTTAGAAAATGTAGTTTAAAAAATGATCATTAGTGGTTTTCAAGGCTTAAGGGTTTAGCTTCCTATGTAGAGGATGATTTTTTAATGTTTTATTGAACTTAGTAACTTAGCTTATTAAATAACTTGCTTTTAGGGCTTTAAATGTAGGTTTATCTGTAAAAAGGCTAGTTATATTTTGCACTGATATCTGTTTCTCATATGTATTTACTATATGATTAGCATTTTTATTATTGAACCATTAGGGAATCCTACCTATGTGCCTCTATTATTTAGAAATTTGCTGAAGACTGTTTAATGTATTCCTCTGGAAATTTGTAAAGCAAACTCTAAGTATAAAGAAGTTGAGAGATGGGACTATTGGACCACTCCTTGGTAGGCCAAACAGTATTCCATTGAGTTTCTGATTTCTTCTTCCGTTCCTTTGTGTCAAGAAGAGTCAGTATCATGTCTCTTCAGTTTGTATGATAGAAATTGTTATTTGAAATACAAGTTTGCAATCTTCTTGAGCTCTTTCAAATATACAAAGATTATTTTATCCTGTTACCAAATCAGAGATCAATTTCCCTGCATGTATTTGTATTATCTTCCTTTTTATTCCTTGAAAAAACCGTGTAAGACCCATAAGTTGAAAAGTTTCATTGATTCTTTTTTTTTTTAAGTTTCATTGATTCTGCTCCTCATTGTAACAGTTGTTGATTTCGTGGCTTTACTAAGTCATAGTCATAGAGTACCACCGCTCCAGTCTTACAAAGTAGATAAAGGCTTTTAGTTTTGAAGTATAGATTAGAACTAAATTATTTCTAAAATAAATCATAGAATTGTGAGATGTTTGGAAAATATTAATGTTAATAATAGATATTAAAACTGTTGTTAATGTACTCTTAAGAATTATTAGATGATTGAAATGAAGGACAAATAAAAAAATAATCTTAATTGTGGAAAATATGTCCCTAATTTAGGTATTCATTAGCTGCCCACAGTGGAACTAGGCAGGATACCCTGTATGTGTTGGAGAATGGATACCACAGTATCTATTTGGGTAATGAAGACAGATGTACATTGACCATATTTCCTTCCAGAGAGGACTAGTTTTTCAAGATCAAGTATTCTGTTTCCTATGGTAGGATTTTTATTAATTTTTAGTTTCTTTTTTTCCCTTATTATGCTCTCACAAGATTATCAACAACCCTCTTCCCTAAAAAGAGTCCCTTCCTAATTGAGAAGAAAGCATTTTGGTTGTTTTTCTTTCTTCTTTATGGCAAGGTTTAGGATTGTCATGAAAAATAATGAAATTGGCTTTTCTTATACATAAAATTCTCCTGGGGTAACATGACTCAGTTTTGAATAGAAATTCAAGGTTCCATTTTGAATTATTTACCTTTTTTGGATTATAGCACTGGTGGATCAAGATTGCTTTGTTTGTAACTAAAGGTACATAAAACTTTAACAAAAACTCGAAGTTGCCTTTATCATTATTGAATGAATCATACTCTTCTTAAATGGCTTTTAATCAGTGATGCTATAACCAAAGGGAACATGTTTCCTGGGAGGCTGCTGGCAATAAAAAGTAATGGTTGGTTTTCTTGCATCGTTACATATCTTAGTATGTTTCTTATTTTCTTTCTTAAAATAAAAAGTTCTTACTCACTTTAGGTTCCTGAGAAATTTTTTCCATTTCTGGAAAAATAACCTTAAATTCAGTACCCTATTTAAACTTGAAATGAATAGTGATACTGCCTTTGGGAATGGAGCAGTTTGACTCAACTATAACATTAAAACGGAAAGACAATTAATATTAATCTTTCTTATATACATTAATTTAGAAATGCCTACCAATATTTTCTATAGCTTTCACCATGATTATTTGTAATGCTTATCAAGGTTAGCTTTACTTTTTGTATTTATAACATTTGTAAAATAGTGCAGGAAATACCTTAGTTTGTGGCTACTCAAGATGACTCTTAGTAAGTTCTTGGTTCCTTTCACAGGTTGATTTATAGCACCATTGAGTGTAGGCCAGTACAGCAGGAAATGGTAGTATATTTATATGTATATGAATCGCACATCTATCAGGACCTTTTCCTTGAAATACATTAATGGGGAGATTTGAGATTGAATTTAAATAAAAGCTTGCTAAAAGATTGTTTGTACAGCTGCTTTCAGGCAGTGACCAAAGTCTCACAGGAAGGTGAGTGAATACACTCTTGTTGGGCCAACCTCAGAAGTTTCTTGGGTAGCACTTTACATAACATAAAGTCATTACATGTGTTGGATCTTTGCCCTTGGCCTAACCTGCCCAACTTCTACATTCTTTTTTCTCTTCTTGCTTAGTCTTTTTTCCCTAGAAGAGCTGACTGTTTACTCTTTATGTCTTGTGGATGTAATTTAAATTTTTTTGTCTTCTCATATGACCTCAGTATCTAAGGACCTTAAATTACATGTCATATTAGATAGCTTTTAAATTCTGAGACCTAAGTGAAGGTGATGTCTATGTATCTTTCTCTTCTCATAAACTCCTATCTATGAAACTAGGCTTTGAGGCAGTAATTTGATCAGGAGAACCATAAGAACATTAAGCTTCATTAACAGTTGGGTTGCCAACAATATCAATGTAGTATTAAATTATGACTTGGACTTTGCAAATGTCATCTAAAAGTTAATTCTTAAATTCCTGGCAAGCAATTGCAATCTGCTAAAAAACAGATGTTATGGAAGTTAATTTGTGACTGGAGAAGCAGGATTAGTATTAACAGTATTAGTATTAGCTCTGATATCCCTTCTACCCCATTCTGATTCATTTCAGATGTATCTCTGCAAAACTTTTCCCTTTTTCCTTTTCTATTTTCAGATATTTCTGATTCTGACCCACTTGTAGAAATTCAGAGTCTAAAGGAAAGCAAGGGAAAGCAGTAATCACCAGTTTAATTGGTGAGAGGAGAAACCCCACTTCCCTAGTGGACATTGATTGCCATAAGATGCTATCATATAACATAGAAGAATTTTGCTGAGCAGAGAAGAATTATAAGAAATATCAGAAGGCTTATATTTTCAGAATTCTTTGATAAATGCTTGATAAGGAACTTGTTGCAGGGATATGAGGCCCAATAGAGAGAAGGAGCACCCAAACACCATATTTAAGAGAGAAAGATATTTATTTCAGCTGGTGGAGGGATGGTCCAGAAGAATTCAAAATGGCCATGCTTCCTGGCTGGCTCAGTCTTCTCCTTTTTATCCCCAGTCAGAAAGTTCTGGCCCGCTAGTACCTTTCTCACTGGTCAATTTGAATCAAGCTGGAGAATCAGGCTCTGGCTTTTACAAAACCCAAACCAAGCATTAGTTCCTGGGTCCCAGGAAATTAAGTTTCTACAAATTCCTAAGAGCTGAGTCGCCATGGGGTGGACCTTGTAGGTGTATCCTTGAGGTCTTCTTGAGAAGACCTCTAATCTCCTAGACCTCACCCTTCCTAGATATCCTCTCTCAACATGAATTTGTATTGTTTGTGGTTTCTTTACTTTTTTTTAAAGCGCTTCCATTGCACTCTCCTATAATTGATAACAGTATTATGATGAATAAGATTGATTTTTGTTCATTTAGGCTAATGAATTTCCCCACAGACTTCACTTTTTTGAAAAATTAAGTTTTCTAAGTATCTATACTTAAAACATGCAGTTAGGGATTTATCCAAATTGTATTATAATTAGTTTAGAATAGCCTTCAGTTGTTATCATTTGTCTGTTCTACACAGTTCCTTTGTGGTCTGTAAATTTGTAAGAAATATATGTTGATTCTTCACTGTCATTATAAATACAGAGATTTACAAAACCATATACACATCTTCAGAAAGGAAAAAACTGTGTTACGATTGTAATACTCAAGGCACATTTGACTTCTGCAATTACAAGAGGTGCTCGAATGTGAGTTGTATTCATCTTTTGTTATTGGTATATATATAGTATTATAATTTTAATGCAGTTTTTCCTTTCTTAAAATGTGTATATTTTCTAATTGTGACTGGCAATTACTTGAAGACCATAGCTAGATATTTAAAAACGTAAGGCTAATAGTGTCTGTATAATTATATTACCAGTCATCATTATTGTCCTATTTGATAATGACCTCATCACTTGTAGAAGAAAATAAAATTTCTTTTTGCCTTTGATAAGCATTGCTCTAGTAATACTCACTGTTATTTTGGAGCCCATTAGAAGTAAAAAATCTCAGGTCCCACCTTAGACCAACTGAATCAGAATTTGCTACAGTTTCATCAGATCCCCATTTTTTGTATGCACGTAAAATTTGGAAAGCAATGGAAAGTGACCATATTTTGAGTTGTAATTATTAGAATTATTTTGAGGATAGGCTATGAACATTAGGTAAAAAGTCAGTCCTTGAAAATAGCTGCCTTTCAGGTCAAGTAAAATTTACATCATAGACTAATACAAATTATTTGGCTTTTAATTTAATTGTGTAATATTACAGGTTGATTCTGATAGTGAAGAAAAATAAATATCAGATTGAATATCACTGTTTACATTTTCAGACAGCCTATCAGAAGTGAATGTGGAATAAATACGGATTCTTTTTATCTTTATAATAAATCTTTACTTATGGTAAAAGGCCAAAATGAATACCTTTATTTTAATTTGAATATCAGGTAAAAGTTTAGTTTAGTAATTAGATGCAAAATATGTGTTAACTAAAAATTAAATTTTGCCTGATAGATTTGAACATGTTTTAAGAGTCATTAAAAATTATAAACACCAAAAGTTTTTCCTTTTTTTTGACACTGTGAAGTTATTAAATAGTTAATAATGCAGACATTTATTTATAGGGAAAAATGTGTGTGTGTGTGTCTATTTAACAATGGAAGAGGCTCCAAACACTGGATTTGAAATTATGAATGAGATTTGTTTTTTATTACAGAGGGATGATAGGGGATGTGTTGAGATTAGGTTTAATAGTGGATAGTGCCCCTTGTTTCTGCTGGAGTTTTCTTTTGTGGAAGTTATTTCAGTTAGAATTAATGAGATGGGCTCGGCGCCTATAGCTCAACCAGCTAAGGCGCCAGCCACGTACACCTAAGGTGGCGGGTTCGAATCCCCAGCCCGGACCCGCCAAACAACAATGATGGCTGCAACCAAAAAATAGCCGGGCGTGGTGGCGGGCGCTTGTGGTCCCAGCTACTTGGGAGGCGGAGGCAGGAGACTCGCTTGAACCCAGGAGTTGGAGGTTGCTGTGAGCTGTGATGCCACGGCACTCTACCCAGGGGGATAGCTTGAGGCTCTGTCTCAACAAAAAAAAAAAAAAAAAAAAAAAGAATTAATGAGATGCATATGTCTGAATTAGAATGATTATCTGTTACTTCCAAAGGTAGTTTTTACCTCTGTATTACCATACTGTTTTTCTAGAATCACCACTTTTAAAGGTGTTTCTATCTTTAACCACATTTTTTCTGTTGATTTTGATTTCTTATTCAGAACATGGATATAGTTGTAAATGTGTGGAATAGGTTCTACTTGTAGGTCTTTTCCTTAACTTTCCTTAGTAAGAGAGTAAGGGGGTTTTAGATAGGCACAGAGGAATAAAATGAGCGAAGGCAGGACATGTTTGGAAAAGTTGTATGCCTCAACATAACTGACCAAGTAAAGAGGCTGAGCAGGAAGATTAGTCCTGCCAAAGATGATCCTTTCTTTGGCCAAAGGCAAACTGGCCACAAGTCACTGGTTTGCATGGTGAAACCATAGAGATTTTTAGAACACAAGTCTGAATACCACTTTTAGTTATGGGGGCCTTCTTTCAGTGACTCATATACTCTTCATCCTATCTCACACTGTTGGGTTCTTGCTGTTTCCAAGGTCTAATGCATTCTCCTCTCTCATTGCCTAGTTGACTTCCACTCATATCTAGACCTTAGTTTTTGCCACACTTCTCCCAGAAAACCTGTATTTTATGTCTTTGATTTGATCAATTCTGCCTATTATAGGCCCTTGGAGCACCATTCAAGGTATCTTTCTTTCCTTTCCTTCAATTACTTGTCAGGGTTTTTTTGGTGTGATTCTTTACTTAATGTGCTTCTCTCTTCAATAAACTATTAGCTCCACAGAGGCAGGGACCATGTCCATTTCTACTCACCTTTCATCCCTATTTAAATAATTCTAGCTCATAAGCAGGTATCCAACAAGTATTTGTTGAATAAATAAATAAACATCAGTATCAGGAATTGGAGAAGTAATGAGGATTCTGATACTGGGGACAGGAAGAGAGGGGTTACTTAGGTAAATCATATAGACATCCATGTTGTGGGGAAAATACAAAGAACAGATAGTTAATGACTTAGGAACCTGTTTTAAACCTTAAAAAAATCAAGAGCTTTGTAACTGAAATAAGCCAAGCTTAGATGCCTCCCAGATGTAAAGTTAGATTAACATGTTTTGCCCTTTACAATGGCATGGCTCAAGGATTATCTCCATCACCTCTTTCTCCCATCTCTCACCTGGAAGACAGTCCCCTCCTGCTTTGTGGGCATATCGTCCTAGAGAAGGTAATCTTTCCCAGCACCCTGATAAAGATGATTTGACTAATCCTTTATGACACTGTTCCTTCAAAATTCATCTGATTGACATTTAGATTCAAAATTCCTTTTTCCCCTTGATGTGTGTCCAGTGTACAGTTTTAGCATGTCCTTACATATTTCTTAGACATAAAATGAAAATATTAAAAAAGATGACAACCATAATAAGGCCCATCATGATTAAGCAAATTATTTTTTCATGATTAATTAACATTGGGTGCTACATCATATTGATGAGTTCTGGGTAAAATATACTTAATTTGGCAAATCATTGCCATTTATTGTTTCTTTGTATTCAGTAAAAAAAGTGTTTCTATTAGAGAAATTTGATTACATGTAGATATAGCATTAATAATCAGATATAAAATAGTAACTTATAGCTATGAGTTTCATATACCTATAAATTTCCCCAAATCCATACATCCAATTAAAATTTCAAAGTAGCAAATTTAGGCTATTTAAAGTTAATTTGTCAGTTAATTTGTACTTTTATCTACTAAAATATATAACATAAATTTGCCATTTTAGCCATTAAATTTTTTTATTTATAAAATATACATAACATCAAATGTGCTATCTTAACCATGGTTAAGAATATAGGTCAGTGATGTTAAGTATATTCACATTTTTGTGCTACCATCCCTAGTGTCCATTCGCAGAATTTTTTTCCTCTTGTAAAGCTGAAACTCTGTACCCATTAAACAGTAACTCCCCATTCTTTTTCCCCTCGGCCCCTACAAATCCCCATTCTACTTTGTGAATTTGGCTACCCTAGATCTCTCATATAGGTAAAATCATACAGTATCTGTCCTTTTGTGAATGGTTTATTTCACTTAGCATAATGTCCTCAAGTTTCATCTATGTTGTAGCACTTCTTTTTTTTAAGTCTGAATAAAAAGATTTGTGTCTATATACATTTTATTTATTCATTTATACACCAATGGACACTTGAGTTGCTTCTGTCTTTTTCCTATTCTGAAAAATGCTGCTACAAACATGGGTACACAAATATCTCTTCAAGTCTCTGTTTTCAGTTCTTTGAGTATATAGCCAGAAGTAGAACTGATGAATCCTATTTTTATTTTTTTATTATATTTTATTGTAGTTTACCTTTTTGGGAGCAGTTTTATTAGCTTGGGATAAAATGGGGTCCTCCATCTAGGAGGGGGTAACCTTTTCACTGGTTACCACCTGTAGTTATCCAGGAAGGAGGATGAAATTCAGTCCAGAGTTCAGTTGGGGATCAAGGTCTTGAAAAAGTAAGAAAATTGTCCAGGGAAGTAGTAGTTGTGAGGATTCTTGCTGGCCCACTCCACTCTGCTGCACTGGGTCTAGAGATACTCTTGGGCTCCTATTGAACCTGCATCAGTATAGCGCAGTGGACCATCTAGCCCAAAGCTTTATCCTCAAGTTTGGTGCAGGCTAGGCATTTCTGCTTCTTTGCATTGTGCTTGACTGTGGATTTGGGTTTCTTCCAATACTACTTTTGGCAGCTTATCTGGAGTTTAAATTCCAGACTCACAAAGGTCCCTGCCGGAAAGGGCATATCCATGGCAATGTCCACGCTGGTCTCCATGAAGGCCCACTGCTCTAGTGGGTACTTACTAAATTTCACCACAGCCACATGCAGGCCTCAAGCCTCAACACTGGGACAACCTGATTCCACCCAAGCTCACATCACCCAGCCACAGGGCCAGTGGGTTCAACAGCTGCTGCATGGCTTCACCTCATATACCCTGGCCATTAAAGATCTCTTCTAACATGCGTATAGGCTGAAATCTTGACCTTAATTGTTGGCCTTTTCCTGGTTTTCTCTTACCCCAGCTCCACCCCTGGGGCCCTTTACTTCCTGCAGGGGCTTGTTTTCATTTGTTATTTTTTACTAACCCCCTAAACTAGCAGTTCTCAACCTGTGGGTCGCAACCCCTTTTAACTGTATTAAAAGTTTGCAGAATTAGGAAGGTTGAGAACCACTGCCCTAAACCATTTTCCGTAGGAGTTGTACCATTTAAAATTTTCATAGCAATGTACAAGTGGTTCAGTATCTCCACATCTTCACCAATTTTGTGTTTGTTTTCATAGTAGCCATCCTGATTGGTATGAGATCATATGTCATTGTGATTTTGATTTGTATCTCCTTGATGATTAGTAATGTTCAGCACCTTTTCATGTATTTATTTGGGCATCTGTACATATTTTTTGAAAAATATCTATTGAAGTCCATCTATTTTTTAATCAAATTGGGTTTTTTTTATTATTGTTAAGTTGTAAGAGTTCATTATAGATTCTGGATGTTAATCCTTTATCAAATATGTAATTTGCAAATATTTCATTCCATGCCATGGGTGGCCTTTTTACTTTTTTATAGTGTCCTTTATTGTACAAAAGTTTTTAATTTTGATGAAGTCTATCTGTTATCTTTTATTTCCTGTGACTTATACATTTTAAAAATCAACATCTGTAAATATAATTTTCAAGAAAAGTATGACAATCGGAGTATTTCATTTGAAATTGTCATTATATTAAAATGCGTATATACTATGTATCCCCAAAACATTCTAGGCACATGTTGACAAACTTAAATTTTCAAAAGATGATTCAAATAGAGCTCACTTTTTCATTTGTTGCCAATAAAAGGGAAACTCTACTAGCTAACTTTTCCATGGATTATTCCACCTTTAAAGCCCATAAATATGTTTCTATCTTCATGATAACCAGTGATTATTTGGTATACAATACAATATAATATTTAAAATATATATACTTCAGCTTTGCTGTAAGAAACAGTCCAGTAGGGACTTGTGTTTATCAAAAAGGTCTATTGAATGAAGGCAGTGTTCATTACATCATACAAGGATTTCTTCCCACAAGAAAAAATTTTTTGTTATAGAAAAGAACAAACAACCCTATTTATAAGTGGATAGCAGACTTGAACAGAAACTTTTCTGAAGATGACAGATGAATGGCCAACAAACACATGAAAAAATGCTTATCCTTCCTAATCATCAGAGAAATGCAAGTCTCTTGAGATACCACCTAACTCCTGTAAGATTAGCACACATCATAAAGTCCCAGATCTGCAGATGCTGGTGTGGATGTGGAGAAAAGGGAACACTTTTGCACTGTTGGTGGGATTGCAAACTAATACAGCCCTTTTGGAAAGAAGTATGGAGAATTCTCAAAGAACTAAAAGTCACCCTTCCTTTTGATCCCACAATTCCATTACTTGGTATCTACCCAAAAGAACTAAAGTCATTTTACCACAAAGACATTTGCACCAGACTGTTTATTGCAGCTCAATTCATAATTTCCAGGTCTTAGAAGCAACTGAAATGCCCATCAACCCATGAATAGATTAACAAACCATTGGCATATGTGTACCATGGAGTACTATTCAGCCATAGAAAATATGGAAACTTTAAATCTTTTGTGTTTACCTGAATGGAGTTGAAACACATTCTTCTTAGTATAGTATCTCAAAGAATGGGGAAAAAATCCAATATATAAACAATTACATGCCCACATGAATGATAAAACAAAATCTTGTCTAGCAAGGGAGAGGAGAGAAATGTGAAAGAGGAAGGGGAGGGAGGAGGGCAATTGGCAGGATCTCAGCTAATGTGCACAATGTGAGGGTGTTAGCACATTGCCTGGGTGAAGGCCTCAACTACAACTTGAACTTTACCTTGGAAATGAGAAAGAACAGTGTAACCTAAAAATTTGTACCCTCATGTTAATTTGAATTTAAAAAACGAAATTTTTTGTTAGCTTTAGTGTCAAGAATGGATGGGCATGTTTGAGGTGATGGATATCCCAGTTACCCTAGTATGATCATTACACACTATGAATGTATTGAAATAGCATAGGTAGCTTATAAATATGTACAATTATTTATTATATAAATTAAAAAGAATGAATAGGGTTCTCTGAGAAGCTGTCTTATTTTTGTGTAATGAATTTTTTTAACTGTATTTGATCCTGTTTCCTTCTTCATGTTTACCACCAGTTTATAGCAGTGGTTCTCAACCTTCCTAATTCCATGACCCTTTAATACAGTTCCTCATGTTGTGGTGACCCCCAACCATAAAATTATTTTCGTTGCTACTTCATAACTGTAATTTTGCTACTGTTATGAATCGTAATGTAAATATCTGATATGCAGGAGACCCCCAAAGAGATTGTGACCCACAGGTTGAGAACTGCTGGTTTATAGCCAACTTCTTAGTCCCACCCACAATTTAGAAAGTCTAGTATTCTTCATTGGTACTACTTTTTTGAATTTTCATTATTTTAATTCCCATTTTCTAACCATATTTTCCCCTAACCATATTTTTTCTTATCTACTTTTAATTTTCATTGCCTTTCTGAATTGTGTGTATAACTTAAATGCCTTTTGATACAAATTTAAATGCATGTATTTTAAGTGATGTCTTTGAAGTTTTAAATGAAAAATGGAGGAATATTTTTGGTGTAACAGCTTTTGGTAAGGTGCAAATGATCAGTCTTCATTTCATGATCAGTTTCAGAAACAATTCTGTCCATTCCTCCCCCACTCTTTCTAATTCAATGTACTCTTTAACAGCAATGATTTTGAGTCAGATGAACTTGGGTTTAGACCTTGCCTTATCTTTTATGTGCTATGGGATCCTGGGCATGGTTCTTAAATTTCAATTTTCTTATCTGTAAAATCAAGATAAAAGTATTAAGTTAGAAAATATTTGTGAAGTGCTAAACAATGCTTGGCACGCAATAAGCACAAAAAATGAAGGTATTACTGTCACTCAGTATCAGCTTTCCCATTTAGCGATAATAGAAACTATTGAAAGTTAGCTTTTTCTGAAATAAATTAGGACAGAGTAAATAAGAACAGGCCCTGAAGAAAATCATCCTTCCTTTTTCTATTTTATTTGGTTTTCTTGAGAATCCTTGTGAAAATAAATCATATACTACTTGTTATAGAGCAACCACTTGCTTTTAAGAGGACAACCGTGAAGGATGGCATCAAAGAATACAAGAAACAGTAGTTTGACAAGTCACCATGTATTGTATTGGTTCCAGTCGTATCTAAAAGCTGTTTGCAATGGTTCCCCCTTTCATTCATTTGAATGTAGCTTCAGAATGAATGCCAGCCAGGTACCCTACACTGTATTTGATTAGTCAGAGTATGCTAGCGTAGAGTTCAGTTCTTGATAGTTTTAAATTTTTTTCACATAGCTATATCAATAAAAGAACATGATTTCATTAGCCCCGTCCTATGTTATCTTTCCTTTCTTTTAGTAACTATATGTTTCTATATCAATTTACTCCTTTCTTCTCACAGAAGTATAAGTTCACTTTATTGTTGAGATATGTTTTTTCAGCCTTGAGTTGGTCTGATATATGTAGTCAAAACAGATTAGACTTTGAATCCTCTGAGACTAGGTTTTAATACTTGCTATGACAGTCAGTTACTTACTATGTACCGTTAAGGAGTTATCTAATATCACTGGGCTTTAGTTTCATCAACTCTAAAATTGGTATAACAGTAGTCCCTTTAACCCTGCCTGACAACTTGCTATTTACTCCTCATCTTCACCACTACTATATAATCTTCTAAAACAATATTCTATATGTAAAGCCTCTACTTTCTCATTTCCCAGTCACTCTTCACCCCAATACTCTATTTCCATTATTCTGATATTATAATAGCTAAAATGATTGATAATCTCTAAATTGTCAAATTAAGAGTATTTTTAGTTCATATCTTGCTGGGATACTGTGCTACATTTAACACATGTCTGTCACACCCACCTTATTACTTTGTACTCTCTGCTCCTTTTTTTTTTTTTTTAATTCTCATTCTTAGATGCCTCTTTCTCTAGCCCTAAAATGTTGTGGCTCAGTATACTTTTAATTCTGTACCTTCACCAAACTCTATAGATGCTCAAAACTCTTGTATAAAATGGCATAGTATTTGCACATAACCTGTACAATTCTCCCATATGCTTACATCATCTCCAAGTTACTTATAATACTGAACACAATGTAAATTCTGTGTAAATAGTTATTATGCCACATTGTTTTTACTTGTATTTTTTATTGTATTTTTATTTTTATTCATTTTGCTGTTTTTTAAATATTTAAAAAAATCCACACTTAGCTGAACCATCAGATGTGGAACCCATGGATATGGAGGGCCAACTATTCATTCAGAAGATCCTAGTCACTTTTATTTTTTACTGCCATCACTATTTCTCTTAATGTATCAAATTATATCATTCTATGTGCCCATGTCCACTTCTAGGTAGTACGTTTCTCAAGGTCTGTGTCATATTTACGCTTCTATCTCCAACATTCAGGGCAGTGTCTGACATATAATTCCCTCAGCTTTCCCCTTATTCCTGACCACAGGATCTTCCCTTTAAAATATAAATCCTGCTTAGTTCTGTGATACTGTAATTAGTACTGACTTTATTTTGATATCCAGCACATTTTCAGTAGTACCAACTTACATGTTTATTTTCTTCACCAGTATCTCACTGAACCCTTATGTGGATCCATAATGTCTTAAAGTCATTAGTTAGGAATTCCCTTATCTTCTTACTCACAGTCTGTAAGTCTACCTGTATCTACACCTATTTTCTCCTCCTTCCCTCCTTTTTCAATAGAGATATATGGTTCTCATCCTCATTTAAATATCTTCAAGTCTCTATCATAAAGAAAGAAAAACAAACTTTCTGCCAATCCCATATTCTCTAAATATCCTCTCATTTTCTCTTCTGCTTTGAATACTCTTGAACACTTTCAGTGCTGGCTTATTGGCATCTCTGTAAAAACAACTTTAGTATTTATCACTGGTGAGTTTCATGTTACTGTATCCAGTAAGAACATTTTAGCCTTCATCGATGCACACATACCAGTGGAGAATGAAAGAAAAAGAAGATAATACAGAGAGGCAACAAAGTAACTCAAGTTACTTTTAGGAAGTTTGAGATTAGAGTAAGGACATATATGGCCTAATACTAGACCCTATCAGGAACCAGGCTGCCCTTAGGACTGACTTTTTCTCTCTCAGTGGCTACATAATCTCTCTGTTATGGAACATTGCTTCCTTTTACATATCCATTCTAACCCTGTCTCTGTTTTTTTATTTGCTTATAATTTCTGGTTCCTCATAATTTCAGCTGGAATGTAGCCCATTATGGCCTTTTGTCTCTCTCCTTGATATAATCAAGATGAGTTAGTTTGTTCTAATTGCTTAATTTTTTGGTTTTATTACTTAAAATTTTAGAGAGTTAATTTTATTAGTCTAGTTAGTCATTTCTATCAGGCCATTTCATAGGTGATTAAAGCTGACTCAATCCATAGCCTGACATCATTTATGAATTTCCCTGGATGATCCTGAGAAAAATCCAGTGTCAATTTCTACTTTTGGGTTTCAGTATAATCCAAATGGTATGGGTTAAGGAATGCATCACAGGTTAGGAAGAGAAGGGCCAGGAGAGGACCTGAGTCTGAAGAGGATGACAGATTAGTGTAATGGGAAACACAGGATTAAGGAAATCAAAGAAAAGGGTTTCTTTTGTTTTTAAAATGTCAAAAAATTGAACATAGAAGGAGTCAATGAATAGGAAATGATTGAAACAAAGAGAGTGTGATTGGGGTGAATCTGAAAGTAGGGGAACCTGCCTGCTAGCATACTTTATGAGTAGGTAGCAAGGAGAACTGCCTGGAAAAGAGGTAAAGATTTCTAATAATTTCTGAGGAAAATTCAAATAATTTCTGAGGAACCTAACAAGTAGGAATGTGATGAAATGATTATATTCCATTGCATAGGTTAAAAAAAGGTGAATGATTAGATTAGTTCCAAGATAAAATGTATTTAGCTTGTGACATGGTAGAGTTAATGCATGGCCCCCCCACATTTGTTTGGTTCAACCATGTTTTCATTCTGTTCTTCCATACTTTTGTTTTGTAGGTCTTGATGACTGTTTGCAGCAGTATATTAAGAATTTTGAGAGGGAGAAGATCAGTGGAGACCAGCTGCTGCGCATTACACACCAGGAGCTAGAAGATCTGGGGGTAAGCCGCATTGGCCATCAAGAACTGATCTTGGAAGCAGTTGACCTTCTGTGTGCATTGGTAAGGGCATAAACTGGTGGGGAAAAGGGAAACTTCTCTTTTGACTCTTTTTTTCCTTTTGTTCCTTTTCATTCTATTCTCTTAATAATGTAAATACAATTCAGAAGAAAAAAACTTGATTCTCCACCAACTGTGTGCGATATTTTCCTCCTTCCTGGAATTTGTTACATTAGTGTCAAATGGCAGATTAAAGAGGCTTGTAATTCAACTGGTGACATGACATTTAGCCACTTGAAAAACATAAGTTAGAGCTTGCCAGGGAAATTCTGACAGCAACATTTGGGATACATAATTGTATACAGTCACTTCTAAGAGTTTTAACTTAGTGTTACAAGTACAAAGTAATCCTGTTTTAGGAAAATCATCCCTGAAGTAATCAAATTATTTGAATTCCCTTTATGTATGCATCCAGTAAAAATTAAATATGGTACACTATATAGTTACTTCTTTAGGTTAAAGAACAATGCATACTTAGACGAGAAAAGCCAATATCAAAATAATCTTCCTGCAAGATTCCATAATATGTTGAATATTTTGAGAGGAACATGGAAGTTTTTTGGATATTAGGTAAGATGACCAATCTTATGGTTTTAAATTATTCCAATTATTCATGAGGAAGGCCAGAGTTATAAAGAGAAAGAATATAAACTGTTTAATGTGACAGTCTAGGTTTCAATCTTGGTTCAGTCAGTTACTGACACTTGTGGGGAATAATTTCACTATGGTCTTAGTGTTTTTAATATGGAGATAGTAACAACTACTTCTTTGTGTTGTGCAAAATAAATGAGACAGTGTTCGTATAGTGTCTAATTCAGTGCCTGGCACAATATGCATTCAATAATTAGTAACTGTCATTGAGAGGATAATGATTAATAAGAAATGAGGAGATAATTGAACACAATTCTATTCAAGAGTCAGTTAATAGACTCAGCACTGTGTTGTCAGATGTGAATAAGACCTAGTTCCTGCCCTCTTGGAAAAGCTAGTGAGGAAGAATGACATATAAATAATTATAATGCTGTATGGTAATTGCTAAAATAAAAGCAAGAGCTAAATATTATGGGAGCACAGAGAAGAAAAATGAGTACCTTTGAGATAGATGCAAAAGAAGTGATAATTTAAGCAACACATTGGAAGATGAGCATGTATGCAGTAGATAGAAGAAAAGAAGAATTTCAAGTAAACACAACACATACACAGGCACGTGCAAAAAGAGCATTCATAGTATGCTTTAAAAATAGTAAGCTATTTGGGATGACAAAAATAGGCGAGAAACAGCACCAGGAAAATTGGCTTTAAAAGATAAACTGGGGCCAGACTATAAAGTGCCTTAACATGATATTTGTACTTCCCAGTGTAAGTGTTGGAGAACCTTCCAAGAATGATCAAATACTTGTTTTAAAATGGTAACCAATGCTAGTGAAAGGGTTGGAATGATGTGGGAGTAAATTGAAGGCAATAACAATAATTGGGAAATATTTGAAGTAATCTCCATAAGTAATTAATGAGTAGGGCTTGAATTAGGGGTATGCAACAGGAATAGAGAATATCTAGTGAACATGAGGAGTGAGATAAAGGAGTTGAGAAAGATTCCTTTCTGTTTTCCAGCTACAGAGATAGAATATATGATTTTGTAATAATTAAGGGATTAAATTGATAGAAAAAGAGATCACTTAGAGAGGGCCTGTGGAATATAAAAACAAAGGATGCAGCTTGAGATGTGGTTTAGGAAGAAGAAAAGAAGGCTTACAGAGTGGTCTTAAAATAAGGTGACCAGACGTCCCGCTTTTGGTGGAACAGTCCTGATTTTTAACAATTTGTCCCACATCCCGCGGCATTTTTAAAAAGTCCCAATTTTTGGAAAGAATGCATGACAAGCTAGGGAACAGCGGGAGAATGGGAAGGGAATATACGGTTTTCAGCTGAAACGGTTAATGTAATTCCATTTGAGAATGAGGAGGTTAATGTAACTTGATTTGGAAATGAAAAGGCTAATGTAAACTCCTACTCCCTCCTGGGCAAGGTCCCTACTCCCCTTCTGGGCAAGCCAGAGGAAACTGGCTCCCTCCCTTGCTTCTAGGCAAGGACAATTAGCTCAGAAGGAGCCAAACTGTCTGGAACAAACAAGCAGCTCCTCCCTCTAGAGTAAGGTGACCAGATGTCCCGCTTTTGGAGGGACAGTCCTGATTTTTAACAATTTATCCCACGTCCGGCAGAGTTTTAAAAAAGTCCCAATTTTTGGAAAGAATGCACAACAAGCTAGGGAACACAGGAGAACAGGAAGGGAATATATTGGCTGCCATGTGGCTATTTTGCCAGGATATGAGTTTTATACTATTTTTGTTAATTTTATAATGTTAAACTTTAATAATAACAAATAATTGTTGAGAACTGATTATGGAGAACTGCTTATCAAAGTTTGCATTGTTGTCAGACCCTACCCCCCAGGCTCCTCCCCCCACAATGGTGTCCCGCTTTACCAATGTTAAAATCTGGTCACCTTATCCTAAAAGCATGAAGACAACTTAAGAAAAAGTTGTTGCAAAAGCGAGGGAGAATGTTATTTTTGTTAAGGGGCATCAATAATATCAAATTTTACTAAAAGCCAGTAGGATAAGCAAGTAAAAAAAGACCTGACTGAAAACAGTTTCTAGAGAGTGGAATTTAAAACCAGATTGTTTGAGCAGCACCTCCCATTTATATTTCAGTCTTACCTTCAGTGTCATTTTCTCAAAAAAAACAAAAAAAATTCCTTGATTATTCTCCCATCCTTGCCTGGTTTAAAATTAGGCCCCACTGTTAGCACCCCATTTTCTCTCTTAGTCTTCATCTTGCTTTGTAATTATATATTAGTTTATGTTTATGTATAGATGAATGGATGGATGTGTATATGTTTACCAGGTTGATGTCTTTTTCTGCCCCTAGGTTGTAAACTATGTGGGAAAAGTGACTATGCTTATTGAACACCTAGTAGGTCGCACAAGTGCCTGGCAATAGTGTATGGTCAATATTTTTTTGAAGTGGTGATGAAAGAGACATGCTATATTTTTAGCTTGATAGCTTTGGGATATTTTGATGTGCATATTTCTATATTCCTAGGATAAGTAAATTCAGACCAGAATATGTATTTGTACTCTTATCTCAAGTCAATCATAGAAATCATGCCTGAATTAAATGATAGCACTCAAGGTAATGTTTTTACCTTACGCATAGTGTTTTAGTGTACTAGTCTTCAAATTTGAGTTAGAATGTCCCTTAAATGTACAATAGAAGAGGCCTGCAGATGGGCACAGGATTGAACAGTTCCCTCTTTGCAGCATCATTTACAACAGTAAGAGGTGGGTGCAGAGCTTGAAGTCCAGTGTATATATCTCATAAGTAGAACTCTTTATAGATGAACGATTTATGTCAGGGGTCCTCAAACTTTTTAAACAGGGGGCCAGTTCACTGTCCCTCAGACCATTGGAGGGCCGGACTACGGGCCCCAGGCCAAGTCAGCTGCTAAGCAGGACAGGCAGCAGCAGCAAAAACACCCAGCGGGCTGGATAAATGTCCCAGGCGGGCTGTATGTGGCTTACAGGCCATAGTTTGAGGACACCTGACTTATGCGGTAGACTTCCACACTGCCAGTTTGAGGCCAGAAGGAGGACTGATGATTAATGATGTTGCATACAGGTAGTCTAGACCTAGGCTTTGTAGTTTGACCCATGAATAAGGCTCTGCTCACCCAAATTTACTTGGAACCATGGTATCAGAGATATATATCTAGACCACTTCTAAATTCAAGCCATAGAGTGGTGATAAATCCCTTCACATGCTTTAATCCCTCTATAGTTCTGGGCTTAAGTACTGTAGTCCTGTATCATTTGGATATTTAATTATGTGGTTGAACTTTTCTGGAAATTAATACACAAAAAAGACCCACTAGATTCCTTTTTTCCCCCTCTATTTACTCTGCAACCAGTTGGTCATATTCCTCAAAGATGTTATATATTAAACTTCATTTCACCCCTTCCTAATGGTTATACACCAGCAAGTTAGAAGTGTAGATATCTTCCAGTTTATGCAACAGTGTTTCCTAGTGATTGTAAAGCAAGATTCTGAGCAGCGAATTCTGATTTCTGCATGCCATTATAAAATTAAGAGGTGAAGTCCCTCAGCAGGCTGAGGTGACTAGACCTGTAGTCGTACTTATGGGAACAGGGAACTATTTTCTAACTTCCTTCCCCCCGACACTTTACATTGTTTGGATTTTAGTTTGCCCTTGTCTTCTCTTTCTGATCTCTACTGGCCTTTCTACATTTCCTTTACTTCTTTTTTCAATAATTATATATTCATACCTAAACTATGCGTGAAATGCAAAGATGAAAAAGACCTAGTTTGTACTGTTAATATGTATATAGTTCATTAAGAAAGATAATAGTCAATCAAAGATAATATGGATTTAAAGAAAAATCCTAGGAAAGTATAGAAGGAAATGGTACCAACTGCTGAAGGATTTAGGAAGTGTAGGTAAGATGTTCATTGGGTCTTGCAAATAAGTAGATGTTTGCCAGACAAAAAAGGTGGGGGAAAAGTTATCTTGGAAGAATAAATACATATTTGTACAGACAAAACTGTGAAAGAATATGGAATACTTAGAGAAAAATGATAATTGTGATTTGGATGATACAGAAAGGGAATTAATGAAAAGATAGACAACTTACACTTTAACTCTTTGTAACTCTTTGCTTAAATTCTTTTTGTCCTCCAATTCATACTAGGCTCCTCAAAGGAAGACACCTTTGTCCACTTGATATTCTTTATCTTCAGCTTCTGCCCTTTGCTTAGCACATGGGAGATATTAAATTAATGTTATCTTACTGAATTAAACTCTCTTCCATTCCCAGAGAACTATAATTTTTCTCTTGCCCACACAGCTTTTGACTCTGAAGTTTCTATTCCTAGTGTAAGGAAGACACAGAAAAACTACCAAATTCCTTTTAAGCTATACTATGTATTTTCTTCTGCTTGTCTTGATGTAAGTCCTTATGGTGAATAATGTTATGGCACCTAATGAGAATCAAAGGTTTATTTAGTCATTTGTTCATTCATGCAATGTGTATTTATTAAGTATTAAGTATATTGTTTGCATTTTGTTATCCTGGAAAGAAGTCAGCTGTTTGTGATTTGGAGGTGTATTAATCTTTAATACCACTTTTCTATCATTTGGTATGCCTCAATAGAGAGGAAGGAATATTAAGTGAAAGAGAAAAAGCATAAATAAAATATATGTAGTTTAATGTATAGCCCTTAATTTCTGTTCTGATAGTTTACCTTTTTTTAGGAACTATAAGTAAATCATTTATGACAGGATAAGAACAGTTTTCATTTCATTCTTTCTTGGTACTTTTTTTTTTTTTTTTTTTGCAGTTTTTGGCCAAGGCTGGGTTTGAACCCATCACCTCTAGTATATGGGGCTAGCACCCTACTCCTTTGAGCCACAGGCGCCACCCCAAGTACTTTTTATATAATAGGCATTTTTGCATGAAAATTTTGATGTTTGTGATTACTAGGCTTTGTTTCTTTGCAGCATAATTACTTGGTTCATTCTTTTAAAATAATTTATTTTCCAAAAAATTCATTAAACCAAGCCTTTTTAAGACTCACTCATATTTATAAAGCAAGGTATTATAAAGTCTAAACACCTGCTACATGATGCATTCAAATTAAGACTTTCAAATAAAATGGCATTGTCATTGCAAAATATGTGCTGCCAATATTGAATTATTTTAGTTAAGTGTTTACTGAGAGTTTATCACTAGTGAGGATGTAGCCATTTGGAGTTTCTAAAATTTTAAATGTGTTTCTTCGTGTTGCTTTTGTATGCATATCATTGAAAGAGAAGACAAGTTATGAACTTAGCACGGGTACATTAAGCATGACTGTTGAATGCTGAATCATAACTGGTTCTTTGCATACATAGTAATGGCCAAGTATATAAACAGATAAGTAGCATATAGGACAAAGAAAGCAACTGAGTACACTTCACATCAAAGTTTTTGTGTTCTTAGGGAAGGTTTTTTTTATATACCAGTAGTAATACCTAGTTTTCCCATGCATATCCAGTAAAAAGGAAATCTGTGATGAATAAATCTGTATTTTTAAAAATTTGAGACAGTACTTCTCATCTCTATACCCTTGGCCAAAAGCAAAAGGGTCTTTCATCTACTTGTCACTTCTTTCACTGATGGTCAGTGGAGTATGATTTACTGGGGACTTAGCAATATCAAAAGATTTTTCTTTCATGAAAGAAATAGCAAAAAGTTATCTGTGTTGGCAGTAATAGAATTTGAGTAACTTAATAACTGAGAATTCTGATGATAAAAATAAACTAGAGAGATTAATCTATTTCTTATTAAAACAATAGCACATAGATGCTGTTACATACACATGAGCTTCTAATCTATTTTTATACTTTTCTATTTTTTCCCAAGTACTTTGGATTATTAGTCTAACTAGTTATATTCATTAACTCGGACAAATTTTGAGAACTTTCTTATCCTTCTCCATCCTCTACTATGTATCTTTTGTCTCTTCTTGCCACTGTGTTCTGTCCTCCCTATTTTTCATTTTTATTCCACATAGAATATTTTTTTAGGAGGTTTCCAAGTTAAGAGATTTTCTTAAGATACCTTTCTGAGTTGTTTCCAGAATATTTTTCTGTTCCTAATTCTTGAGTCATTTGAAAAAAATAATTTTACTATCTTAAAATATTGAAGTCTTCAAAGTATTTTTACTGTGCTTTCAGATTTTTATTTATAAGAAGACCCTTAAGCACATTAGAAGTATCATTTACAGCTAGTTGGTATAGTTTTAAATTGTTGTCATCTAGTCATTAGAGTTATCTTTTATTATAAACTTATAAAAGGATTTCCTTCATAATATAATGACAAGCTAGGCAAAATCTCCCAAATGTTTCACAAATAATCTATGCTCAGATGCAATAATATCTGAATAGAATATTGTTTTATTTGCACAAGCCAAACCTTTTAACTAGAGAGAGCATTGCAATTCATATTAACCAGTGACTATTTAATATACCATGTTATTTTATTTTTTTGAGACAGAGTATCATTTTGTCACCCTCGATAGAGTGCCATGGCATTATAGATCACAGCAACCTCAAACTCTTGGGCTCAAGCAATCCTCTTGCCTCAGCCTCCCAAGTAGCTGGGACACAGGTGCCCGCCACAACACTCGGCTATTTTTAGAGACGAGGTCTCACTCTTGCTCAGGCTGGTCTCAAACCTGTGAGCTCAAGGCAATCCACCGGCCTTGGCCTCCCAGAGTGCTAGGATTACAGGTGTAAGCCACCATGTCCAGCCTACCATATTATTTTAGAAAACTATAACTGCAAAAAATAATTTTTTAATAAAAATGTAAAGTGCCAGCAAAGAACAAGCAGACTTTTATCACTATTAACCCACATAGCCTGGCATTTAACATTTATGCATCAAAACCTTCCTCTCTTCCCTTTTTTCTCCACTAAGTTCTCTGTTTTTTTAAATTACCACAGGGAAAAAACTTAAATTTTGTATAGATACCCAGTGGTTGTTCACTTAATAATAAAGCTAAATTTATTGTTCCGTTTACTTTTCTTTTTCCTTCTTTGTCTTCTACTTTACTTCATTTTTTTCACTATTCTTAGAATAGGAGTACAATATTGATGAAGAATGTGGTAAAGATAGCCTAATGACTTACAGCTGTTCTAAACTCTGTCTAGTCCAAATACTGAGCTCTTTATGCAAGCTATTAAACAAAATCTCCTTGTACCTCGATTTCCTCAACTATGAAAGTGAGGTAGGAAGATAAGTCAAATTTAGTCTTTCAGGCCCAAATGAATTCTAATATTCTTTGAGTTTTATGATTATCTATAAGGTGATAATAGTTTTAATTTTACACAGAACAGTCATGTACATGTTGCTTAGTCATTTGGTCAAGGCTATCCTTTGATCAGATTAACCAGCCTTTTTTTAGGGCTGTTTTACAACTCAAAATTAGCTGTTTTACATTTTCATTGTAACTTATAAAAACTTGCCCTAAAGTTTGAAGGGATTCTATACTCTTTTTCTTTTTGAAGATAGTAAAAAGGCCTATTATATTTATTCATATAACCCTTTTCTGCAATAATGTATAGTAGACAAAAATATTTAGGGTAAATTAATAAATATTACTACAAATTATAAAGTGAGAATAAGCAAAAAAAGAAATATACTTACCAAAAAGTCACTAAGATTGCTTTGGGTGATTGCTTTTGGGACAAGAATTAATTTCACAAGTAAATGCAAATTTTGGTTTTAAACAATAAACTTAATGAATCTTTATAATCTGCTTTCTTGAGGAGCATAGTTCCAAAATTATAGCTTCATCTTTCCATGTTCATACTAGTAACTTACCTTTTATTGTAATTTTTTTATCTGACATTTCCCCAAATCCTCCCTTGAGTGTGTGGTTTACTAGGCCAGGAATTCTATCTTATTTATTTGTAACTAACACTTATCCCATTATCCATGTAGAGAAAGTATTCAGTAAATATTTTAATAAATGAATATGATATTGACTTTAGGTATTTTTGTTCTCTCTCTTTGTAATTCAGAATTATGGCTTGGAAACAGAAAATCTGAAAACCCTTTCTCACAAGTTGAATGCATCTGCCAAAAATCTACAGAATTTTATAACAGGAAGGAGAAGGAGTGGCCATTATGATGGGAGGACCAGCCGAAAATTGCCAAATGACTTTCTGACCTCAGTTGTGGATCTGATTGGGGCAGCCAAGAGTCTGCTTGCCTGGTTGGACAGGTAAAATATTTTACGTATTTTATAAATAGTCCCTTCTCAGATACCAGTTTGAATATAACATTATTTAATGTTTTCTTGTGAAAGAATCGGACAGGTAGACGAGTGCCAAGTAGTAAATATGTTATTATGATTCATCACAATATAGGAATATCATCAAATATATAATAATCCTTTGTAAAATTTTATCTCCAACTAAGTAGCCAATCAATAATTCATCTCTGACAACTACAAAATACCCTTGCTGCTGTAGAAGCAGTTATTATTTAGCTGTCATAACAAAATTTATAGTACTACTTTGTCTCCTGATTTTCTATATTTAAGGAAGTGACCATTGGAATTCTGTAAACTGTTTTTCTCAATGGGTAATTTGACACTGACACTTTCGTAGCACACATTACATACCTCCTTACCCTTGCTTTATTCATTCTCTATTATGATTCACATTTCACAATTTTAAATAACATAAACACATTCTTAGACTTTTTTAGTTTAGTTCACTTTCATTTATCTTGGAACATATGCAATAGCATAAAAGTTTTCATAATATGATCTAAAAAGGGTTAGATTAAAATTGTATACTGTATATGACTAAGCATGATAACTATTTATTAAAAAACTAAACAAGCTCTCTATTGTTAGTTTTGAGATTTTTTATAATGGGCATGCACTAGGTTGTACAGGTTAAATAATCAAATTTTAAAATATTCTTTTCTTATTGTAAGACTCTGATAACACACGTTTGACCAGAATTCTTTCTTGAGTAAATACCAATAGGACATAGATATGTGTACACATACATACACATACACATTTATTATTCCATTTTGGCTTTTTAAAAATAGGCCTTATATTAAAAGTAATTGTATTTTTAAGGTAAAAGTTAAGGTAATTTTGCTTCATTTGTTATTGCCTAACTTATATATGCTTGCACATAATATAAAGTGATGACACTAAATACAGATCTGAACTCTAAGCTGTATATTACTAGCTTCTTGATTATTAATTAATGGACCTTATGTTTCTTTTGCATTATAGCATTATTAAAATTTAATTCTTATAATTATCTAAGTCACATTTACCAACTGTTTAAAGTAATTGTATTACAAATATATATATACTAAAAGTTATTAGTGGTCAGTAAATAGAATATGACGTAGTTCTTAAGTAATATACTTATTTGGAGAGGCTTCTCATTAATCACAAAGTTTAAAGAACACATATGTGATTTCATATAGATCTCTGTTTACTATAATCTTCCCTATAGAAGAAAATTTACTCAACCTTGATATTTTTATTTAGTAATTCCATTATATTTTCTTTTTGCACTGTCATTTGTTAGATAGATAAATTGTTAAAGTGGTTATAGAATCTTTTTACTTTTTGATGACAGAAATGGCTGTTTATGGAATCACATAATGGTTTCTCACACTATAGTAGTCTCTGTGTTGTTAATTTTTGTGCTGACACTAATAAGATGCTCTAGGTAATTGTCTGTTCACCTACAAAAACACATGTGTGCATACATGCATACAAAAACATATGTAACAACCCATGAAGTCAGTCAGTATTATGTGTTTGTTTCATAAGGAGAGAGAAAGTGACAAAAGGCAAAGGAAATCTCTAAGTCATCTATTAGATTTCTATTGCTGCAAAGTTTTTCACAATACTTTCTGTTATATCATATTGTGATGATCAGTTATATCAACGGTCATTTAACATTTGCCCGTGAAAATAAGTGCTTAAAAGGAAGAAAAAAGACAGCTTTGTGATAACTTTAAAATCTTCTAGTGAGTCTTTTATAAATTGAAGCAAGAAGTAGAAGTTTATATTTTGAAGATCTTTCACAGAAAATTTCAGCTCTAGGATGGCTTGCCTTAATAATGTTTTAACAGCTTAAATTTTAATAAAAGCAAAAGGAGAAAGCAAAACAGGAAAACAAAATAAAAGATTCTTTGCCATACTAATGCATTTGGACTTTATGCTAAAGGCAGTGGTGGCAGCGGAATGGGGATGGGTAGGAGTGAGGGTTAGGCTTATTCTTGTGCTCAGATCTGTGAATTTCAGAGATTATTTGAGCTATCATGTTGGGAAGATAAGAGAAGAGTAAGACTAGAAGAAGGGAAACCATTTGGGAGGCTCTTTTAGGAATTAATCTTGCTGCTACTACTGGTGGTGATTATGATGCTAACATTGATGATTGATCATAATATCTGTTGGGCACTAACACCTCCAGACACACTAATTTCATCAAAATAGCCCTATAAGGGTTGTCTTCATTTTACATATAGGAAAACTGGGATTTAGGTAGGTTAAGTTCAAACCTAAATGACAAGTAAGTGGTAGAGTCAGGATTCAGTCCTAATAGTCTGACTATAGAGCTTATCCTCCCCACTGCTATTTGTTGAGATTTTTAATTAGAGATACAACAGTAAGGATGGAAGAATGTTATTTATGCAGATAAATGAGATCTGGAGACAGTTAAGATGAAAGGGAGACATCTGGGACAAACAAGAAGTATCTAACTCTGCTGATCCAGTGGCGATACCCTTTCCAAAATAGGAGGTGTAAGGAGAGTTTTAGAATGGATTCCTCTAATCCTTCTCTATTTTCCATAACCCTTAGACAATTCCAACTACTGTATAATTTACTTGAGTATTATATTTATTGTTTTCATCTGTTCTTTATATGATCTATGCCTCACGAGAATAAAGGTTTTTTCATATACTTTGTTCACTGATTATCACAGTTATCTAGTAGAGTTCCTAGCCTGTAGTGACTGCTCAATAAATATTTTTGAATGTATGGAGAGAAGTGGGATAAGGAATGAGCCCTGTGGAACACCAATAATTGAAGGATGGTTGGATATTCAGTTTATGGGGGGGGAAAAGTTGATTTTGGCACTCTTGTGAGCAAATCATGGGGAATAGATATCTTCAACTATTTTCAAAATAAATGTTGGATTGAATTGGGTAAATTTAGTAAGTGTATGTACAGACAGTGCAGCTTTAGTGACAGGAAAACATTAAGGGTTTATCACACAGATAAAGTATTAATATGCTCTCCTTTCTTTTTATTGTTATCGTGCATCAACAAATCTCTGTGCTAAAGCTACTGATTTAAGTGACACTTTGCAACAAGTTGTAAGTAATAAATGCTACTGACTTGTGTAACCAAAAAAAGACCTCGTATATCAAATAATTTTGCTTTGTGAGAATTCAATGACGAGAAATATATGTGTGTATACATATATATTGATCTATATGTATAGAAATATATGTGTGTATACATATATATTGATCTAATCTAGTTCAGTATCTAGAATAAAATTAAAGATTTTCATCTACCCTTTCTTTTTCTTTCTCCTCCTTCAAGTAACATAAAATAAAAATTGTAATAAGCCTAAATCATATTGCTGTGCATGCAAGTTCTCTCCAAAATGTAATGAAAGTTTCTTAATGCCAGAAAACTTATTGCTATTTAAAAATGAAACCGATTGTTTAGCATCAAAATAATCTTATTTAAGTGACAAAATATTTTCTTCAATAAAAAGAATTGTATATTAAAGGTATAAATTAAGGTTAAAGATCAAATGCTTGACCATATGATTCTCTCAATTGATGCAGAAAAAGCTTTTGATAACATCCAGCATACCTTTATGATCAGAACACTTAAGAAAATTGGTATAGAAGGGACATTTCTTAAACT
>NW_003852446.1:6723828-6778119 GCF_000181295.1 Otolemur garnettii
CCCCCAAAGTGCATCAATGTACATAGTTACCATTCAATAAAAAAAAAAAAAAAAAAAGATCAAATGCTTGGTGACATTCACTTGCAGTGGCTATTTTGGCTATTTTAAACCCCCCAAATTAACGCAAATCTACAGTGACAAACAAGAATTTTTAGTCAATATCATTTCTATGGAACTTTTATAACTAAGTGTTTAGGTTCTAAGTTCATGGAAAGCAAAGAAAAATAAAAAAAGACAAGGCATATTTTTACCTTACATAAGAAAGCATAAAGACAGAGTAATTTTTTTCTAGACCTTAAGATGAAACAAAAATATTAACTAAATTTATTTAGAGAAGAGGTAGGTACTTATTATTCTAAAAGTCACTAACAAATTTTTTCAGTGTTTATCCTTTGATATTATATCCTTAAGTAAGTTAGAAACATTCCTCATATGGTTTTGATGAACAAGTTTAATGAATTATAGATTATTGCTTAAAGGAGAATATCAAATTCTGCAGGTCTGACATCTTAATCTAAAAATCTGTTGTTATGACCCAGATGAAGTACAAAACCTGCATCAAATCTGTAACATCAGCTGATTCATCCAAAGCAATTGAATAATAATCATTTTCCCTTTGAAGTACTATATGAAGTTGTTCTGTTAAGGTGAAAGCTGATTCATCTGCCAATCTGTTATGGTTCTCTTGAAAGAGGTGGTTGTTTGTAGTTTGAAACATTCTTGGGGTCTAAGGATCCCACAACTTTGACAGTGCATTTTTTCATGAATTTTACATCATTTGATGGCTTCCTTTTTTCCCCAAGTATATAAGCTATTATATAAGTTGCTTCAGTTTCATTATCTCCAGGTCTTATTGCTGCTTGAAATAATTCAATTGTCTTTGCTTTTGCCTTTCATCTTTTAATTTCTGCAAGACAACCTTTCATACCTCTTCCTCTAATTTAAAATATTTGTGATCATTATGTGTGTTATAATGCTGATGAGCATTGGATTTCTTTAACATTGATATTGTAATATCACAAAGCAAGCAAATCATTTTATGTTTAGCAGAAACAAGTTAATGTTGCAAATCTGGATGCATCCATTACCTGACCTCAAATTATAATACAAGGCTATATTAACCAAAACAACATGGTTTGGGCACAGAAGTTGAGACATAGACCAATGGACCATGATAGGGAACCTGGAAATAAAGCCATCCACCTATAACCAACTGATATTCTACAAAGCAGACAACATACAATAGGGAAAGGAAGCCCCACTCAACAAATAGCATGGGTAAACTGGATAGTCATGTGAAGAAGAACAAAACAGGACGCCATATCTATCATCAGATACAAAAATTGATTCAGGATGTACAAAAGACCTAAATATAAGGCAGGAAACCATAAAAATTCCAGGAAAAACTCTTTTAGACATTAGCCTATATCAGGACTAGGGAATCTTTTCATTCTGGAACACTGTATTAAGTTAGATGTAATCAATAAGACCACTTTTGATAAATTTTAATTAGATACACTTAAAATGAACGTTATTTTGTAAAAATATGACTACTATGTACTTAATAATTTAAAAAAAGAAAACTATTCATTTTAAAGTTAACCTTTTAATGACTTTGTCATGTCTGCTTTTTGTTGAAAAGCATTTGATTATTTGATTGCGGCATGAAAGTCTACAGTTGCAGCTTATCTTCTAGATGGGTGTCAGTCCTTCTGTGACTTTAAGGGAGTTTTGATTAGGGTTAGGTAAGAAATGTAGATTCATAGCATAATTGATTGAAAAGCAAGAAAGCATTTTCAGGCATGTTGGAGAAGATGTGGGACATATAAGGTCTTAAGTAACTTGCTAGAGTCATTCATCTAATACGAAAATTATACTTTGCATCTTTTTTGTCTGACACCAAAGCCCTGTTGTTTTCCTCTTTCGTGTTCCTTTGTTATATCTCCTTTTGAACACTGATTAATTCTTGAGGATTTTGGGCAATGATTCTTAGAATTGTGGCATATGAACATTTATTTGCACTTAGAATGTATCTTCAAAAGCTAAGCAAGACTACTACTTTTCTGTTTTTGGCCTCAATACCTTAGATTCCTACCTGCAGTTTTATTCATTGAAATTTTTTATTTTACTATTTATGGTAAAAAGTTTATTCTTTCCTCTCATTTTAGCATTGATATCTCATTTTAATTGTTTACAAAATATTTGGCAGGACATTCTATTTTAAAGGGATCAATGAGACAATTTTTGGTAACATAGGAGGACTTAAATGTTTAAGGGATAAGAGTTTGCCTAGAAAAATGTTTACAAATCACAGAAATTCCAATTTCAATAGAGATTCCATTTAAAATGAGATATATTTTTCAAAGAAAATCCAAGGCTAAAGAAATTCCTTTTTTAACCCCTTTTTAAATATTGACTTGAAGGAAATAGCAGACTTTCCCAGAGGAAAAGCCTCAAAGGTGAATCATAATTGATAGCTTTACTGTTTGTTTTCAATGCATGGTTTAAGCCTCAAAGGTGAATCACAATTGATAGCTTTACTGTTTGTTTCCAATGCATGGTTTACTTGCCTATATTTAATTTGCATCCTGCTGTTTTATGACACCTCATCTTTCTTACTGTTTTCGGTAGCTTTGCTAAATCAATCTATACTCAGAGGTTTACAGATCACTATAAGTATCATGTTGTATGGTAATATCAGTAAAAATGTTCAAAATTATTATTTGAATAGAAAAAATCTATTTTGCTATTAATAATGAAAGCTTATTTTCTCTCATTTTTAGCATTAATACTTAGTTCTAATTATTCATCAAATACCTTTAAGACTATTATGTTTTTAAAGGATCGATGAGATCTTTTGATATCATTGAAAACATTTTCCATGTTTAAGGCAGAGGAGTTTTAAGATGCTAGAGAAAATGTTTTCTTTGAAATTGTTTCCCTTATGTAAGAAAAAAATGATTAAAACTAGTTTCTTCTTCCACGCTAAGAAACTGTTGAACAAACTTAATTCTATACCAGAAAAAAAATTACAGAGACCAAGAAAACTCCATTAAATACTACCAGATAATGTATTGTTTGGTCTTAGTTCCTCTCGTGTGTTCATTGCTCTTCACTTGGCACCAGCTGGACCAAAGAAGAGCAATGATGTTAGCACTACCACTATTGGACTACCCTAAGGCTTCAGTCGTGCCAGTGTGTGAAATGGTAAGGCATTCCAGATTTTCTTTATTAACTTCTTAGCTTTCCTTATTGGTTTCTAATTTGCCTAATTTCTGAACCATTAATAACTTTTTTATAAATATAATTCTTTTGTTTAAGAAAAATTCACAAAGAATCATTTCTTATACAGCCATAAACCTTACACTAGAGAGAAATACAAGCATCGTACTACCCATATGATCATTTAAGAAGGATAGCTGCTTAATTTTTAGAGTCTAAATAAGATAAGCCCTGCAACAGCCATTTATTGATGAACCAAGGATTTAATCTTTTCTTTTTCCTTTCTGGCATCAAAAAGCTTCTTGCTATGAGTTTTATTTCCTTTGCTTAGAGTCACTGTGTTCTTTTTATACAAACTGACTCTATGATTTCTTCAGACTTAAGAACAAAGTTTCTTTCCTTATTTTGACTTTATTGTTGTATGTTGATCATGTTCAGTTATTCTACAGAGATCCATTTTAATCTCATACATGATCATTAAGTCATGATTGAGTGATTATCTTTAGTAACCCACAAAGATTAAAACCCTGCCTGTCAACCATATACCCTTATTTATATGTGTGAATAGCCAAAATCATCATACCAAACATTAATATCTTCTGGTCAAAAATGGCTCTTAATATGACTTTATATGGTTTGCCCTTAAGATGAAACATTAGGGAAATTCTTAATCACTGCAAAATAAAATCAGTGTTTTCCTTGCTTATATGTTTAATTTTTTCCCATTTTTCTTGAAATTTAACCTTGAGTGATAATCTTGTCCTATAGAAAATATGAATGGTCAGGAAAGTGGAAAACATGCCTTAGTATTCAGTTTGCTTCAGGAAAGTGGAAAACATGCCTTAGTATTCAGTTTGCTATGGGCATTTAGTCATCAAATAGATTTTCCCATTTATATGTTGAAGATCAAATGAGATTCTTTTAAGTATTTGCGGGAAAAAATCATGCTGATGAAAAAATCATCACTTTGAATGAATTCTTTAGATTTTATAAGCAGACTCTGACCTTTACAAACCTAAGAGCCCAAACTCTTTTATAATCATGCCAGAAGCATTTTTGAATTCTTAATTTAAAATGCCAGTTTTTTATGCTTCAATGCAGCAAAAATGGTCTTTAGGTAATTTTTAAAATTAATGATTTACTTCTAGAAGTGCTTATTTTTATATCTTAATAAAAACACTTTTATTGAAGGCTTATTTCTCTTCTGTATAATTCACTCATTTTAAGTATAGTTTGATGAGTTTTAGTAAGTTTAGATACCAATATATAACTGTCTCTACAATCTAGTTTTAGAAAACTTCCATCAGGAAGCTAGTCTCTACTTAAAATCAAGGAGTTATTTTCTAAAACTAAGAACTTCAATTAATTAATGACATTTTTCTAATTAATTTGAATTCTTAATGTCTTCTTCCATTTTAGTAAATTATGTTGAAAAATATATTGGGATTTAGAATAGGAATGGATAAATTAGTGGAAGGAGAGCCAGAAGTAGACTATAATACAGTCATGTGTCTCACAATGACAGGAATATGTACTAAGAAATGTATTGTTAGACAATTTTGTCTTTGTGTGAACATCATAGAGTGTACTTACACAAACCTAGATGGTGTAGCCTACTATACACATAGGCTATGTGTTATAGCTTATTGCTCCTAGGCTACACACCTAAACATGTGACTGTATTGAATACTGTAGGCAATTATAACACAATGGTTAGTATTTGTATATATAAACATAACATAGAAAAGGTACACTAAAAATATAGTACTATAATCTTATGTGGCCACCATCATATAAGGCTATCCAGAAAGTTTCCAGCCATATAATATGAAAAATAGACATATATGGCTGGATACTTTCCAGACAGCCTGTATATGTGGTCCATTGTTGACTAAAATATTATTATGCAGTGCATGTCTGTACATAGAATCATTTAGAAAATAATATGTTAAAACTACTGGAAAAAAATTTAGTAAATGGTAGTAGGACACTTGGTTAAGCCTATGGAAAATATATTAATTATGATAGAATGATATCTGTTGTTGACTAAAATGAATTTTAGTTATATAGGTTATCTTAATGGAAAACAAATTTATAAGAAAAATAGGCAAAAATGATTTCTAGATGCACATAGACAATTCAAAAAAGCAGACACAGGAGTTGCAAATGTGCATGTCAAACAACAGAACTTTAATGTACATAAAGCAAAAACTGACAGTAGTGAAAGAAGAAATAGACAAATCCACAATTGTAGACTTTATCTCCTCTCTCTAAAGAATTAACAAAACTAGACAAAAAGGCAGGAAAGACTAGAACAACTGAATGCTACTATAGATAGCATTTGTAGAGCACTTTATCCAACAACAGAGTGGAAATTCTTTTCAAATATCCATGGAATGTTCATCAGGCTAGACTATATATGCATCATAAAAGAAACTTCAACAAAGTTAAATGAATTGAAATCAGACAGTGAAGTCAAACTAGATCTCAAAATAATACCCCTCTAAATAATCCAATGGTCAAAGAGGAAGTCTCAAGGAAAATAAAAAGTAATACATTGAACAGAAAGAAAATGCAACAAATCATGATTTGTGACACACAGCTAAAGCAGGGCTGAAAGGGAAGTTTATAGCACTGACTGCTTCTGGATGGGTGGAGGGAGGGTGATTGGAGGAGTCACCTCTATGGTTTATCCTACAAGGGTACAAGTGAATCTTTCTAAAAGCAGAGTATGAATGTCTTAACTCAATAACTAAGAAAATGACATGAAGGCTACATTAACCAGTTTGGTGAGAGTATTTTAAAATGTATATGAAAATACCACACTGTACCCCGTGATTGCATTAATGTACACAGCTATGATTTAATAAAAAAATCTAAAAAAAAATAGAAGAAAAAGAAAGATGGCAAGTCAGTTGCCTATGTTCCCATCTCAAGGAAATAGAAAAATAAGAGCAAAATATAAGCACAAAGGAAGGAGAAAAAAGCAAGTAATAATGGTAAGAACAAAAATAAAACTGAAAACAGAAACACAAACACTGTAGAGAAGTCAATCAAAATGTAAAAATTAATAATAGAATATCACAAAGAACTCTCTGTACATAAATTTGGCAGGTTAGATGAAATAGATCAATTCCTTGAAAAATACTAATTCTTAACACAAGATGAAATAGATACTTCGAATAATCCTGTTAAAGAAAGTAAATAGTACTTAGAAACATTTTGGGATGGAAAAAAAATGCTCCAGGGCCAGACGATTTCACTGGTGAATTCTATATAGTAAAAGGAATAATACCAGATTTACACATCTATTCCAGAAATAGAAGAGGGAACACTTCCTGTCTCATTTTATGAGGCAATTATTATCCTGATACTAAAACTCAAGAAAGACAGTGCAAGAAAAAAATGCAAAAAAACAAAAAAAGAACTAAAGGCCAATATTTCTCATGAATAGTAGATGTTAAAATTCTCTGCAAAATATTAACAAACCAAATCTAGCCATGTATAAAAATAATTATATGCCATGAAGAAGTGGAATTTATTCTGAGTATATAAAGGTGTGCTTGAAAAACTTATGATCTTATGAGACCACTGTCATATGTTCAGTCCATTATTGACCAAAATGTTACTATGTGGTATATGACTGTATATAGCAGTGATTTTTTCAACCAGTGTGCTACAGTACACTGGTGTGCCATGAGAGGGTCTTAGGTGTACTGTGAAAAATTTTAAAGATAATTAATGAAATTATTTTCTAAAGAAGTTCAAAGCACATTAAGTATATTCTTTTTTTTAACTCTTTTTTGATCAACATAAATTTAAGTGTGCTGGGAAGTTTAACTGTAAGTTCAAGTGTGCCATGAGATATAAAAGGTTGAAAAACACTGACACATAGAATCATTTAGAAAACAGTATGTTAAAACTACGGGAGAAGGAAAGGGTCATTTAATAAATGGTAGTGGGGTGCCTGGGTAAGCCTTTGGAAAATAAGTCATGATAGACCAAATAAATCAATATACAAATCCACCACATCAATGGGCTATAGAACAAAAATTGTATGATCATATTAGTTAATATAGAAAAAACATTTAATAGAACACTATTAAAATGAGAAAAAAATATCAGTAAGCAGGAGAGGAATGAAATTACCTCAGTGTGGTAAAAAGCATATATAAAAAGCACACAGCTAATCTTATACTACATTGTGAAAGAATGAATGCTTGCTTCTTAATATCAGGGTTTAGACAAGACTGTCCATTCTTGCCCATCCTATTTAATATGATATTGAAAGTCATATGTAATTGAGTAAGAAAAGAAAAGGTAATAAAAAGAAATAAAACTTTCCCTATTTGCAGATACTGTGTTTATAGAAAATCCTAAGAAGTCTAAAAATAAAAATCTATTAGAACTAGTAAATGAGTTTAGGAAGGTAGCAGGATATCACACTCCACGCACAAAAAAAATTAATCATATTTAGGCCAGGTGCAGTGGCTCATGCCTGTAATTCTAGCACTCTGGAAGGCCGAGTTGGGTAGATTCCTTGAGCTCAGGAGTTCAAGACTAGCCTGAGAAAAAGTGAGACCCCATCTCTACTACTTTTTCTACAAGTAGAAAAAACTAACCAAGTTTGTAGTGAGTCCCATCTACTCTGGAGGCTGAAGCAAGAGCATGACTTGAGCCCTGGAGTTTGAGATTGCTGTGAGCTATAACGCAATAGCACTCCAGCCTGCGACAACAGAGTGAGACTCTGTCTCAAAAAAATAATATATATAGAAATATAAATAATATATATATATATCTACCCTAGCAATGACTAATTACAAACCAAAATTTAAAACACAGATTAATTTATAATTGCTCCAAAAATAATGAGGTGACTGCATATAAATTTAAAATGTCCATAGGATCTGTATCTGAAAACTATAGAATACTGACATGTAAAATTAAAGAAGACCTAAATAAATGGAAAGATATACTTTGTTGGCTCGGCGCCTATAGCTCAACCGGCTAAGGCGCCAGCCACGTACACCTAAGGTGGTGGGTTCGAATCCCCAGCCCGGACTCGCCAAACAACAATGACGGCTGCAACCAAAAAATAGCCGGGCGTTGTGGCGGGCGCCTGTGGTCCCAGCTACTTGGGAGGCGGAGGCAGGAGACTCGCTTGAGCCCAGGAGCTGGAGGTTGCTGTGAGCTATAATGCCACGGCACTCTGCCCAGGGGGACAGCTTGAGGCTCTGTCTCAAAAAAAAAAAAAAAGATATACTTTGTTCATGGGCTAGAAGACTCAGTTTAATAAAAATGTCAATTCTCAGGTTTTCCTATAGATTTAATATAACTCACATCAAAATTCCAGAATTTTTTGTACGCACAGATAATAGGATTTTAAAATTTATATTGAAAAACAAAGGAACTAGAATAGTTAATAAATTTTAAAAAATAAATTAACTGATTTTTGTACTTTAATTTTTTTAAAGAAGTTTCCTGATTTTAAATCTTTACTGTATAGCTTCAGTAATCAAAACTGTGGTATTGGTGACAGGATGGACAAAGAGAGTCTGGAACTGCACCTATACATATGGTTAATTGATTTTTTTGACAAAGGAAGAAAGGAATTCAGTAAAGAATGGATATTCTTTCCAACAAATGATGTTGGAATACTTAGTCATGCGTGGGGGAAAAAAGGTGAACTTCAAGCCAAACCTCATTCCTTATATAAAAGTCAACTCAAAATGGATCATAGATTTAAATGTAAAAAGTAAAATGGTAAAACTTTTCTATGAAAACATTACCTAGGGTCACATGAAGGATTCTTAGATATGATACCAGAGGCATAATCTAGAAAAGAAGTTATCGATACATTTGACCTAATCAAAATTAAAAACTTTTGATCTGCTGAAGACCGTCTTAAGAGAATGAAAAGACAAGCCATAGACTGGGAAAAAATATTTATATATAATCTATTCAACAACAAACATGCATACAGAATATATTAAGAACTCTATAAACTCAATAGTAAGAATACTAATGATCCTAATAGAAAAATGGGCAAAGGGCTTGAACAGACATTTCACCAAAGAGTATATATGCATATGGATAGCAAATACTGACATGAAATATGTTTAACCTTGTAAACTATTAGATCAGAAGGGAAATATAGATACTATTAGATATGTATTGTATATAATATTAATATAGATAATTATTAGGGAAATTCAAATTAAAACTGATGATATGATACAGTATAGTTATTAAAATGTCCAAAATAAAAAAAAATATATGTAAGAGAAAAAATGTGTTTTAAAAACTGTAACTGATAAAGAACCTCTCTCTTATATAGAGGTGAGAGATTTTATCCTAAGAAAATCCTAAAATCCTTTCTGTGAAAGTAGAAGTGCTTGAGTTACAGAGTTTTCTAGAAAAGAGTCAAATTCAGTTTCTAATCAAGAAGCAATTCTGTGTAAGTTTTCCAGTGACTTGCCTAAAGAAATCTCAAAAAAGGAGGGGATCTAAAACACCATGGTTCTAGTAATTCAACTAAATTTTCACCTCCATACCTTCTTTTCTATTTGTGATTTTGTTTTATTTTTCTTAAAGTAGTCCTCCCAAATCATGTAGCTTTGACCACACAAAAAACTGATTGGTGTTCACAGAGGGGAGGGAGGATAAAGAGTACTGGAAAATCACTATGAATTCATTTGGTGGCAAATACTCAAAACAATGACCACTGTTTTCTCTTTATACTAATCTTGAAAATATAAACCTTTCACTACTATATTCTTAATATCCATACACTGAGTTGTTCTAAAAAGGAAGTAAAATGTCATTTGTACAAGAAGGAGTATATAGAAGTATTTAACTGTGTGTGTTGGATGGGCCCTGGAGTCAAACTTCCTGGGTTCTGGAGTCAGACTTTCTGGGTTTTAAATGCCAGCTCCTCCATTTACCAGTTATGTGACCTTAAATAAGTCACTTAACCTTTCTTTACTTTAGCTTTCTCATCTGTAAAATAGGAATAATAATGCCTATTTCATAAGACTTGTTGTGAAGATCAAATTATTTAATACATGTAAAGCATTTAGAATAGCAGGGAGCAAGATGGCAGCTGAGTAATAGCTTCTATGCAACTGGGTGCAGTGAGATTGGGGAGAGAAGACTCTAGGCATCTCTGGCTTGGGGGCTCTGCCCATAAACATTCCTTTGGAGGCACAGGGTGACATCTGGACCCCAGGAGGAGGACAAAAGCAGTGGAGAAGCAACAGGTCATTGCGTTCATTGGGTCTGAGGCCATGGCTGCCGCTGCTGTTAACTACAACAGCAGCAAACAGCAGCAAGATTCCAAACACGTAAGGCCTTCCCTGTGGGCTGTTTTGTTCTTTTAGACTTGGGCATTCAGTTGAACTACCTTGAGAGAACTTAAAGTGAGAGTACAGATGACTTTACGTATTGTTCTAGGGACCTGGACTGAGCTGCTAAGCCAGAACAGAGCTAATATTGTTTGGCTGTGGACCATGTGTGCAGCCATTGTAGGAGAACTGCCCCTGCAGGCTCTATCTTCAGGGTTGCAAAGCTAGGCTCGGGCTGGGAGACCTTGGGCAAGTGATGTAGTGACTGAGCAGTGCCAAAGGCCAGGACTGAGATGCTGGGGAAGAGCAGAGATTTCAGTGTTTGACAGTAGCAGGGCTGCCTAGTAGGGCCATAGAGTGAGACCAGTTTGAGCACACTGAATAAGCAGGCAGCCACTTCAAGAGAGATCAGCAACATGTGCTTTCCTGGGAAAGCGTCTACTTAGCCAACGTTAATGGTTGAAAATGTCTTTTAAGCGGGATGAGGAGAGATTTAGGCTCTCAACACTGAGGGGTTTGAGAAATCAGCAGAGGCCTCCAGTCTCCATTTCATACAGCTGTATCAACATTGTGATTAATATCTCATACCACAGAAGATCACCTGTTGCCCAGACAATATTCAGCAAGATATATATACTGCTTTGTCTTTAGTTTGGGTTTTTTTTTTTTTATTTCAACATTTTCCCTCTAAATTTTTCTAGATTTTTTTTTCTTTTCTTTCTTCGTATTTCTATTTTAAATAAAATTTTCCATTGTTGCCATCTTTAATAATAAGAACTTCATTTTTGCTAGTGTTTCTGCCCCTATTTGGTTTTTCCCCCAATTTTATCCTATAAGGTTTTCTATTTGCTTGTTTTGGTTTGATTTATAGTATTTTTGTCTTTCTCTCTCTATTTGGTTGAGGTGGGGTTCTGTGTTGGAACAGGCTGGCAAAGAGCTGCTGACTTCAAGAGAACCACCCAACCCAGGACCCCCAGAGGTTGGGAGTTTTTAAGGTTGGGTCAAAGTACCCTTCTGTACACCTTTATTACTCCTGTCTCCCTTTTTCTGTGCCTCTCTTCTTTTTGTCAGTATTCCCTTTTACTTGCCCCCTCTCCTTTCCCTTCTTTTCTTTTTTTAAAATCTTTTTTTCCCTTCTTGCTCTTCAATCTTCTCATCCTTTTGGTCCTGTACCAAAAGGACTCATCGAAACCTTAGACCAGAGGCACAGTCACTTAAAGAGCAAGAAGAAGTGAAAGGAAAATTAGGGCAAGGAAACAGACAAAAGAAAACACTCATGAGGAAGAATCAGCAGAAAAATGCTGGCAACAGGGAAAACCAGTCCAGAGCAACCCCTCTAAGGGACCATGAGGTAGCTACTGCAGAGGATTCTACCTATAAAGAAATGTTAGAAATAACAGAGGGGAATTTAAAATGCAGATGATGAAAACAATGAAGGAAATTGCTGACAAAGTGGGAAATAACCAAAAAACAATGAGGGGAATTGCTGAGAAAGTTGAAAATAACCAAAAGGAAATCCAAAAACAGAATCAAATAAGAGATGAATGAAAAAAAAAAGAAATGAATGATATGAAGAATATAGAAAGGATTTAGCAGAGCTGAAGGAATTGAAACTGTTAATTAGGGATCTTAAAGATGCAATAGAAAGTATCAACAACAGATTATACCATGGACAAGAAAGAATCTCAGAGGGAGAGGACAAAGCTCTTGAGATAACTCAGATAATTAAAGAGGCAGAAAAGAAGAGAGAGAAAGAAGAATGTTCACTGACAAAATTATGGGATTTTATGAAGTGTTCAAACATATGAGTTATAGGTATCCCAGAAGGGGAAGAAGAATGCTCCAGAGGAATGGAAGCCATACTACAGAATATTATAAATGAAAATTTCCCAGATATCACCAAAGATTCTAATACACTCCTTTCAGAGGGATATTGGACCCCAGGTCACTTCAACTCTAATAGAACTTCTCCAAGACACATTGTGATAAACCTGTCCAAAGTCAAGACAAAAGAAAAGATTTTGCAAGCTGCCAGGAGTAAACACCAATTGACCTATGGGGCAAATCCATCAGGGTGACTGCAGACTTCTCTAATGAAACTTTTCAAGCCACAAGACAATGGTCATCTACCTTTAATCTATGTGAACAGAGCAATTTCCAGCCCAGAATTCTATATCCCACTAAGCTAAATTTTAAAATTAACAGAGAAATCAAATCTTTTACTGATATGCAAACATTGAGGAAATTTGCCACAAGACCAGCTCTACAGGAAATACTTCAACCTGTTCTACACATGGACCTTCACAATGGGCCACCAGCAAAGTAAGAACTCAGAAATTAAAGGACAGAACTTAACTTCTACAATGATGCAAAAGATAAAACAAAGCAATGGACTTTCACAAATCAGATGAATAGAATGCTACCACACTTATCAAGTATCTCAATAAATGTTAATGGTGGCTCAGCACCTTTAGCTCAGTGGATAGGGTGCTGGCAACATACACCTGGGCTGGTGGGTTCAAACCTGGCCTGGGCCTGCCAAACAACAGTGACAACTACAACAAAAAATAGCTGAGTGTTGTGGCAGGAACCTGTAGGCCCAGCTACTTGGGAGGCTGAGGCAAGAGAATCACTTAAGCCCAAGAGTTAGAGGTTGCTGTGAGCTGTGATGCCTCCACACACTACCCAGGGCAACAGCTTGAGACTATGTCTCAAAAAAATTAAAAAAGAATGTTAATGGCTTGAATTCCCCACTGAAAAGGCATAGATTGGCTGATTGGATTAAAAAACATAAGCCATCCATTTGCTTTCTGCAGGACATACACCTAGCCTCAAAACAAAAACTCAGAGTTAAGAGTTGGAAGACAATTTTTCAGGCAAACGGAATTCAGAAGAAAAGAGGAGTTGTAATCTTATTTTCAAATACATATGGATCTAAAGCAACTAAAGTAAAAAAAAAGACAAAGATGGTCACTTCATATTGGTCAAGGGAAAAATACAACGGGAAGACATTTCAATTCTAAATATTTATGCATGCAACTTAAATGTTCTCAGATTCTTGAAATAGAATTTAATTAGTCTGAGCATTATGATATCTTATAACACCATAATAATGGAGAACTTTAACACTCCTCGCACAGAGCTGGACAGATCCTCTAAATATAAATTAAACAAAGATATAAGAAACTCAAATGAGACCCTAGAACAACTGTGCTTGATAGACGTATATAGAACACTCTATCCCAAAGATAAAGAATGTACATTCTTCGCATTGTCCCATTGAACATTCTCCAAAATTGATCATATCCTAGGACACAAAACGAACCTCAATAGAATCAAAACAATTGAAATTTTACCTTGTATCTTCTCAGACCACAAGGCATTAAAGGGGGAACTCAACTCCAACAAAAACATTGAACCCCACACAAAGGCATGGAAATTAAACAACCTTATGCTGAATAAGAGTTGGGTGCAGGAAAAAATAAAAGAGTAAATCATTAACTTCCTTGAGCATAAGAGCAATGAAGACACAAGCTACCAAAACCTGTGGGATACAGGAAAAACAGTCCTAAGAGGAAAATTTATCACTTTACATGCCTACATCTGAAAAACAGAAAGAGATTGCATCAACAAATGCACAAACCATCTTATGGAATTGGAAAAAGAAGAATAATCTAAGCCTTACTCCAATAGAAGAAAAGAAATATCCAAAATTAAATCAGGTATTAATGAAATTGAAAACAAAAGAATTATTCAGAAAATTAATGAAACATAGAGTTGGATTTTTGAAAAAAAAAAATAGGTAAACCTTTGGCCAGACTAACTAGAAATACAAAAGTAAAATCTCTAGTAACCTCAATCAGAAATGATAAAGGGGAAATAACAACTGATGTCACAGAGATACAGAGATTATTGCTGAATACTACAAGAAACTCTATGCCCAGAAATTTGACAATGTGAAGGAAATGGATCAATATTTGGAATCACATTCTCTTCCTAGACATAGTCAGGAAGAAATACATCTCCCGAACAGACCAATTTCAAGCACTGAGATCAAAGAAACAATAAAAAATCTTCCAACAAAAAAATGCCCTGGTCTGGATGGCTTCATGCCAGAATTCTATCAAACCTTCAAAGAAAAGCTTATTCCCATACTGCAGAAATTATTCCAAAAAATTGAGGAGGAAAGAATCTTTCCCAACACGTTCTATAAAGCAAACATCACCCTGATACCAAAACCTGGAAAAGACCCAAATGAAAAGGAGAATTTCAGACCAATTTCACTAATGAATATAGACACAAAAATTCTCAACAAAATCCTAGCCAATAGATTACAGCTTATCATCAAAAAAGTCATACAGTGTGATCAAGTAGGTTTCATCCCAGGGATGCAAGGCTGGTTTCACATACACAAGTCCATAAACGTTATTCACTGTATCAACAGAAGCAAAAACAAAGGCCATATGATCCTCTCAATAGATGCAGAAAAAGCATTCGATAAAATCTAGCATCCTTTTCTAATTAGAACACTGAACAGTATAGGCATAGGTGGTATATTTCTTATACTGATCAAAGCTAGCTATGACAAGCCCATAGCTACTATTTTACTGAATGGAGTAAAACTGAAAGCTTTTCCACTTAGAACTGGAACCAGACAAGGTTGTCCTCTGTTGCCATTACTATTCAACATAAGGCTGGAATTTCTAGCCAATACAATTAGGCAAGAGAAGGAAATAAAGGGCATCCAGATGGGAGCAGAGGAGATCAAACTCTCCTTCTTTGCTGACAATATGATCTTACACTTAGAGAACCCCAAAGACTCAACCACAAGACTCCTGGAAGTCATCAAAAAATGCAGTCATGTCTCAGGATTTAAAATCAGTGTCCACAAGTCAGTAGCCTTTGTATATGCCAATAGCAGCCAAGATGAGAGGCTAATTAAGGACACATTGCCCTTCACCATAGCTTCAAAGAAAATGAAATTCCTAGGAATAGACCTAACAAAGGAGGTGAAGGACGTCTATAAAGAAAATTGTGAAACCCTAAGAAAGGAAATTAACAAATAGAAGAACATACCATGCTCATGGCTGGGAAGAATCAACAATATTAAAATGTCTATACTTCCCAAAGCAATCTACAGATTCAATGCCATCTCTATTAAAATACCAACATCATACTTTCAAGACTTGGGAAAAAATGATTCTTCATTTTGCATGGAACCGGAAAAAAATCTGTATAGCTAAGGCAGTTCTTAGTAATAAAAACAAAGCTAGGGGCATCAGCATACCAAATTTTAGGCTGTGCTACAGGGCCATAGTGGTCAAGATAGCATGGTACTGGCACAACAATAGACATAGACATTTGGAATCAAATAGAAAACCAGTAAATGAAACTAACATCTTACAACCACCTAATCTTCAATAAACCAAACAAGAATGTACACTGGGGAAAGACTCCCTATTCAATAAATGGTGCTGGGAGAACTGGATATCCACATGTAAAAGACTGAAACTGGACCCGCACCTTTCTCCACTTACCAAAATTGATTCAAGATTGATAAAGGACTTAAATTTAAGGCGTGAAACAATAAAAATCCTCAAGGAAAGCATAGGAAAGACACTGGAAGATAATCAGCCTGGGAAAGGGTTTATAAAGAAGACTTCAAAAAAAAAAAAAAAAAAGAAGACTTCCATGGTAATTGCAACAACACTAAAAATAAACAAATGGGACTTAATTAAACTGAAAAGGTTTTGTATAGCTAAGGAGACAACAAACAAAACAAATAGACAACCTACACAATGGGAAAGGATATTTGCATATTTTAAATCAGACAAAACCTTGATAACTAGGATCTATAGAGAACTCAGATTAATAACCCACATGAAAAAGGCCAAAAATCCCGTATCTCAATGGGCAAGATACATGAATAGAACATTCTCTAAAGAAGACAGATGAATGGCTAGCAAACATTAAAAAATGCTCATCGTCCCTAATTATTAGAGAAATGCAAATCAAAACCACCCTGAGATATCATCTAACCCAGCGAGAATGGCCCACATCACAAAATCTCAAAACTGCAGATGCTGGCACGGTGTGGAGAGAAAGGAATACTTTTACACTGCTGGTAGGACTGCAAACTAATACAATTTTTTGGGAAGGAAATATGGAGAACCCCCAAAGAAGTCAAGCTAGACCTCCCATTTGATCCTGCAATCCCATTTCTGGGCATCTACCCAGAAGGAAAAAAAATTCTTTTACCATAAGGACACTTGTACTAGACTGTTTATCACAACTCAATTTACAATCACCAAAATGTGGAAACAGCCTAAATGCCCACCAGCCTAGGAATGGATTAACAAGCTGTGGTATACATACATCATGGAATACTATTCAGACATTTAAAAAGATGAAGACTTCACAGCGTTTGTATTAACCTGGATAGAAGTGGAACACATTATCCTTAGTAAAGCATCACAAGAATGGAAAAGGATGAATCCTATGTACTCAATTTTGATATGAGGACAATTAATGATCTAGTACATGGTGGGGGCTGGGGGAAGAGGAGAGCAGAGAGAGAAAGAGGGAGAGGTGGAGGAAAGGAAGAGCAGAGAGGGAAGGAAGGGTGTGGGAGAAGGGAAGGGTGGAGAGAGGGAAGGAGTGCGGGGGTAGGGTCTTGGTGTGTGACACACCTTTTAGGAGCAAGACACAATTGTAAGAGAGACTTTACCTAACAAATGTAATCAGTGTAACCTGGTTTCTTGTACCCTCAATGAATCCCCAGCAATAAAAAAAAAAAAGCATTTAAAATAGTATGTGACACATAGTAAGCTCTGGGCGACCATTAGTTGTTGGTATTACTCTTTTTTTTTTTAAGCGACAGGATAGAGTTTATTGACAGGGAGAAAGATTGATAAGCATGATAAGCAAAAGAGGGCAAACAAAAAAGAGGAAATAGAACTTCTGGCAGCAGAGGGGGGGATCCAAGTTGGATGCCCCAACACTAACAATTGTGAAAAATCCAAGAAGCCCCATACTCAAAATCTTAGCTTCTTTCGAAAGTGTGCTAAAATGTTGTCTTTGCCTAAAATATTCCTTTTTGTTTGTTTGTTTTGGTTTTAGATGTAGTGAAAGACCTTGCAAGAAACACCAAAGAACTTTGAAATAATTAAGAACTTTAAAAAGAGAGAAACTTGCTAGAAAGGAAACATTCATGGTTTTGAATTTAATTCTATTCCAAACATTTCTCTAAATTTTTTCCTTTAAATAAGTCCTGAATATTTTTATCAATATGTAAACTTCAGAACAATTTATTTCACATCTTATTTTGGGCAGTTGTATTTTGGGACTTTTCAAAAGCTGTTCCTAATAATCACAATTTTCCTTTTCTATTTATAGGTCACCATTTGCCGCTGTTACAGACTATTCAGTTACAAGGAATAATGTCATACAACTCTGCCTGGAATTAACAACAATCGTGCAACAGGTACTAGCTGACAAATATTCCTTCTGACAGTTTATTAGCAATTTCCTGTTCCAACAATGAGAAATATTCTATTTACCAAGAGTTTGTAAAACACTTGTTTGGAAGTTTGTCATTCAAAGATAGACAGATGGTTCTAAATAAACCAAATATACAATTATTTATTGGGAAATTATTCATCTAGCCCAATTAACTTACCAAAAGATATAAAAGGAACCCGAACCTCTAAATATATCTTTGTAATTTCATCGTAATGTCTTACCCTTTCAATGGAGATGGCTAAAGTATATTGCCTTTCACAAAATTGAATTACCCTACTTAGATAATCTCAGATTTTTGCTCTTAAACACTATTAGTTTCACTTATGTATGTACACATACAAACAAATATGTGTAATAGCTTTTAACAGTGATCTAATTACCTGAACTGATTTTTCACTTTGAGTATTATCTAAGTCAGGGATTCCAAAATCAGATAGATGCCTTCAGGGATCCAGCTGGTAATATAAATGTTTGAATTGAGTCTAATATAAGACAAGGAGAAATGGTGGGGACTGGCCTGAATAATACATATTCTGTACTAGTAATAAAACACATCTGAGAAATCTGAGGCTCATAGCCACTGTTCTTGTGTAAACCTGATGTCAGCCTATTGGTGCTGCTACTTTCTCAAGGTGCCATTTTTTACTGATAGAGAAAGTAGAGGTCAAATACGATGATAGAAAAGATTATGAGATAAATTAGAAAAATTTATTATTTAATTTGTCCTTGTACTCTCTGTCCTTCTATTTCCTCTATTTTCTCAAATAAGAAATTTTATTAATATAGATTTAAATTCTTCAACATATATTTTATTATACTGTTTTGATTTTGTTTGGCTCATATCTCTGAAACTGCAGGTTTTAAGATGTTTTTCATTATAGACCCTAGAATAATTCTGTGGCTTTCAATTGTAGAACACACTAGACATTATATCATGGCAGTGGGAAAGTTAGCAACTCGTTGCTGTTAGATAAAGAGACATTCATAAAAATGGTAGATAATTATAGGTTTTGAAGTACTTTAACAATCTTGCTATATATCTTCATACTTAATATCAGTAACTTTCATTTCTGAATTTCAAAGCTCTCAACTGAGTAGCCTTTGGAGGAAAGAGTTAGCAAATGCTTCTGTATGAAAACCCCACACTGTACCCCAGAAGTGCATTAATGTACATAGTTACCATTCAATAAAAAAAAAAAATAGTTAAAACAAATTATCTTAAGGGCAAAAAAAAAAAATGCTTCTGTAAAAGGCCAGATAGTAGGCTATACATTAGCCTTTGTACGCTACACAGTATCTGTTACAACTTCTTAATTCTGCTGTTATAGCACAAAATCAACCATAGAGAAGGTATAAAAAAGTGGTTGTGGCTGTGTTCCAGTAAAACTTGATTTATAAAAATAGACAGCAGGCCAAATTTGTCCCAGGAGCCATAATTTATGACTTGTGTTCTAGGTCAGTGCTAGTCCAATGTGATCTGCCTTATCATCACATGAAAACTTGTTAGAAATTCAGATTCTTGAGACCCAGATCAAATGTACTGTGAATAGGGCCCAGGAACCTGCGTGTTTTTTAGGGTTCCAGGTGGTTCTGTTTCTTGTATATTGTTCTAGGGTACAGAGTAATGTAATCTATGGATAATGTGTATTATAGTTCTGAATTATAGCAGGATTTCTTCAAAAATTATTTTCTAAAGCTTTATTTCTTTATAAGCATTAAATGTGACAAGATTTGATATTTGGATAATACATTATTAGTTTCCTCCCTTTTACTATGAGAGAAAGAAATTCTCTCTGATTTAAAAGGTACCTATTATACAGTATTTGTACAGTAATCATTCCTGACCTTTTAATATTGGGTATGTGCTCTGTAGCAACATATATGCAGATATAATATTAATAATAATTATTACACTTATCCTGCTACATAATAAAATCTATTATAACCATATTACATGACTTTTTAAGTTTTTTCATTTATACATGAAACCCTACACAATTGAAATAGATTAAATGGGAGCATTAAAAGTGTATTTTTCAACGTTTTATACAACTTATTTCTGAGAGAGAGCAATTAATGTGATGTTAACTTCCAAAATAATTTCAAGCATAATTATGACAAAAAGGTTGTTTCGTTTCTCATGTCTCTTTTAAACATCTGGAACTGAATGAACCATGTTTAGGTTTATGTTTAGGTTTACTTTGGAATAATTTATTGGTCAACACTTTGTTGCCTTATAAACCAAGACTATCATTCTGACTAGCACCCAGAATTACAGTTTTCTTAAAAATCTTGAAGGAGAGCATCAGGGGATTTATTGTTACTTAATTCATACATACCTAATGTTTTCCTGTATCAAAAATGGATAAACAAAGTATTCCTGAAAAAAAATCACTTTTTTTTAACTTTTATATATACAGTGAGATAAAAACTGGAGAGTTTTCTTTTATGTTTACAACTCACAGGCTCCAGAGCACAGGCTCCAGAGTGACCTTTGTCACTCTAACCTTTAGCTGTTACACTGAGAAAAATGGCTGAAATAATTTTCGGTGAATTAAGATCTTCTGTAGAGACACATGCAGTAGTGGAAGTACAGTTAGTGTCAGATATGACTAGTCCGTGCATACGTGATTTTAAGAACTTACCATCTGCTAATAAATGAGTTAGTTTTTGTCTCCAATATATATGAACAACTGCTATTGACAACTACTTCGTAAAAACCACATCCCATTCTGATACGCCTTCAGAGGATTAGTTATGCTCTCAACAGTGCCTTTTAACAACTCACTGCACTATTTGACTCAACATTCTCTTTAGGAATGTTGTATTAAGACAGTAATGGATTTAAGTTTGCTATTCACAAGTCACAAAATATTAGGTAAAATAGAGAGAGATGCTTTAATGGGTTGAACTGTCAGTATGTTCTGTTTTGACCAAACACGAAATTACTGAAATACTCTAAATATACTCAGGGCATAGAAAGACTTTCTGTGTTCTCTACCCACTGTATACTGTGCTCTGTTTTGAAGAGGATGCCGTGCCCTTCTTAGGACATTGTACTCTTTTATTACCTATTTTTATTTTTTAAAGTTCAGCATCTCATGACATTTGTCACAGTTACCTCTACCTTATTCTCATTTTCCCATCACTTGTTCTGTTTAATGTGTCACCTTTAAGATGTTTTTGAACAAGAGGTATTCTTGGTTCTTGTTTTGCCCACCCCATCCCAACTTGCATCTGCCTTGATATCTCAATTCTTACTTAACTAGGTCTTTCTGTTGTATCTTAAAGGAAATACTAGCTTTTTCTTAAGAAAGTATGTCTTCATGACACCCTTATTTAATCTCCTTGTAAGTATAAACTCAGTTACTTGCAGACTCATCATTCTAAATCTCAGCTGCAGGGTTTTTTTTTTTAACTTTTAGCAATTGTCCACTATTTCCAAATTGCTTAGAAACTCCTCTCTTTGGAATTCAAAAGGGCTCCACAAATGGCCCTAACATAATTTCACTCTGTCTTCCAGCGTTCCCTTGTATCTTAATTGTAGGCTAATTCACATACATGACTTATTCCTAGTAAAATAGATCATGTAATTTCTTTTTTTATGTTGGGAGGCCTATCTTTTAAGGCCTTATGGTATGTTACCTTTTTCATGAAACTTATTTCTCACAACTGTTTGTTCCTTCTCCATAAAATAACTGTTGGTTTCCTTATAGTGAAACTATGAGTGATTTTATTTAGATTCTACTTTTCTATATTTTCTGAATGGAAATTCTATATTTTCCAAATAAAAATTCCAAATTTGTATTTTCTGAAATGAATTTAAGTCATCAGAGAAATGAAAAAACAAATGCTGTGTCCATTGAAGAAATGCTGCTTTAAGTTTAATAAAAGAACACAGCATAGACCAATAGTAGAATTATATTTTTATTTCTTTATTTTAAAGGCAGAGTCTTGCTCTATTGCCCAGACTAAAGTGCAATGGCATGATCATGGCTCACTATAGCTTCAAAGTCTTCGACTCAGGAACTCTTCCTGCCTGGGAATAGCTGGGATTACAGGCATGAACTATATACTGAATTATATTTTAAAATGTACTATGTAGCCTAAAAACAGTTACTGTCTATCTAATCATCTCATTTAGCCATTATGTATGTATTAATCACTGCATTTGGGGGGAATTTTTTGGAATGAAATATCTGAAGATAGGAACGAAAGTTAAGCTACCAGTAAAAGAGGCCAATCAAAATAAGCAAGGTGTAGACTTTTAAAAAAAATATCTAGGGCATGCATTTATTACTAGGCTTTCAAGAAATCTCATCTGAACAGTTATGACGACAGTTATGCTTTGAAATATGCTGTGCTTCAAATTATTTTTCACTCAACTTTAATTATTTTTATTCCCTTTGCAGCAAAATGGGATGATCAACATCTAAAAATAAGCTGTCACAAATGGCTTTTTCCCCCTTCTTAACGCAAAGGGGTGGTACCGTAAAGTAAATGGAAAGTGCTTCTTGATGTTGGCCACTTATATTTAAAATAATGGATCTAAATTAGAGGAGAGAAATGTCAGTTTCCTTTTTAAAAACCTCCATTTGGAGGAATTTGTTTAATCTACTATATTTATTTTACTTATTCCCGGGTGTGATGGATTTGGATCATTGTATATGAAGTCTTTTAAAGAAAATTTTCCCCCAATACTTTCTTCCCCACATAAGGTCGATTATAATAACACTTCTGAGAAAAAGGGAAACTTTTTAAAATCTTAAATGGAAAGAATTCTCACAAAGAACTAAAGCTTCATTTAGAGCTCTGTCATCAACCGAATCAGAAAAATGAGACAGGTACCCACGCATTACTTGTCAGCGTTGAAATAATTGCCATGATGCCTGCCTTAATGGATATCAGCTTAAACTAAAATTATTCTGTACCATTTTTATATTTTCCACTTCAAACACAAAAATGATGAATTAGATTGTCAGTAGTTGAGAGATGAGCACAAAAGCTTTAGTTTGCAAGGTAAAACTTTGGTGAAGCTCAGAATACTTGGGGCAAAGGACAGGAGTTGGGACAGTAAGTCTTGGTAGACTTGAGACTCAGCCCTTTTGCCTCAAAATAATTTCATATTGGACAAACCATGCCACTGCTTAACAGAAATAATTACAGCTACCTTAAAGTTATTGTGAGAATCAAAAAATTATTTTAAAATGGTCCATGAACATGAAGTGAAAAATAAGAAGGAAAGTAATACTGTTTAAAAGAGACTTGGTAAGAGGAGGTAGAATAAGAACCTTTGTTTTAAATATACAGAGATTTTTTTTTTCCATTTGGTGTTTGTTAGTTTTCTTGAGCTTCATTTGTAATGATGTCTGAATTACTTGCTGAAGGAAAAATTTCAACATGTTGTAGAACATTTTAAGTCAGATTTTCAGATGTTAAATACAGACTGAAAACTTTCCTTTAAAATTCAAGTTTAAACAATATTTGACCAGAACTGGTCCCCTCTAATCTGTATTTATTAAAATCTCTTTCTGCTTTTTTAAGGGCTTGCTCATTTTTCAGCTTTTTCTTTTATTCCTTTTCCATATCCTTGGGTACCACTACTTGTCTGAATAGTATAGGAAACATTTTATGGAAAACATTATAAAGAAGAACAGCAATAATCATCGCAACCTAATTACACAGAAATAATTCTGATGTTGCTTTGGTCTTTCATGTAATAAATACCTTTACTTAAGTTGTTATTCTGATTTTCTGACAGTTCATTTGTTTTACTTTGTTCCATTTTTTTATTAAGTCATAAATATATAAATCATGTATACATTAATGCATTTATGGGGTACAGTGTGCTGATTTTAGATACAATTTGGAATGTTTGCATCAAACTAGTTAACATAGCCTTCACCTCACTTACTTAATAGTTATGTTAAGACATTTATACTCTACACTTAATAGATTTGACGTGTACCCTTGCAAAATGCACCGTAGGTGTGGTCCCACCATTTACCCTCCCTCCATCCAACCTCCCCTCTCCCTTCTCTTCTCCTCCTCCTCCTCTTTCCCCCAACCTTGCCCCCTTCATCCTTGGCTGTAGTTGTGTTTTAGCTTTCATATGAAACTGTGGGTGATAATATATTGGTTTCATAATAGTGGTGAGTGTATTGAATACTTTCTCTTCCATTCTTGAGATACTTTACTAAGAAAAATATGTTCCAATTCCATCCATGTAAATGTAAAAGAGGTAAAGTCTCCATCTTTTTTAAGGCTGCATAATATTCCATGGTGTACATTAATTTATTAATGTATTAATCCATTCATGGGTTGATGAATCCATTCATGGGTTGATGGGCACTTGGATTTCTTCCATGACTTGGCAATTATGAACTGGGCTACAGTAAACATTCAGGTGCAGGTATCTTTGTTGTAAAGTGATTTTTGGTCTCCTGGATATATACCTAGTAGAGGAATTGCAGGATTGAAAGACAGGTCTACATTTAGATCCCTAAGTATTCTCCAAACTTCTTTCCAAAGGGAACGTATCAGCTTGCATTCCCACCAGCAGTGCAAAAGTGTTCTCTTTTTTCCACATCAATGATAACAGCTGTAGTCTTGGGATTTTGTTATGTGAGCTATTCTTACTAGAGTTAAATGATATCTCAAAGTGGTTTTGATTTGCATTTCTCTGATGATTAAAGATGATGAACATTTTTGCATGTGTCTGCAGGCCATGCACCTGTCTTCTTCAGAGACGATTCTGTTCAGATCTCTTGCCCACAATGAGAATGAGATCACTTGTTCTTTTCTTGTTAATAAGTTTAAGTTCTCTGTGGATTCTGGTTATCAAACCGTTGTCAGAAACATAACCTGCAACTTTGTTCCATATTTACCTATCAGATATATTTTGTTTCTTTCTAAGTCTTTATTTAAGAAAATAGGCTCTGCTGGGTGCCTGTGGCTCAAGCAGCTAAAGCTCCAGCCACATACACCTGAGCTGGTGGGTTTGAATCAACCCCAGGCCCGCTAAACAATGACGGCTGCAACCAAAAAATAGCTGGGTGTGATTGCATTAATGTACACAATTATGCTATAAGAAATAAAAAAAAAATATATCTGAGTGTTATGGCAGGCCCCTGTAGTCCCAGCTATTGGGAGGCAGAGGCAGGAGAATCGCTTGAGCCCAGGAGTTGGAGGTTGCTGTGAGCTGTGATGCCACAGCACTCTACCCAGGGAGACAGCTTGAGGCTCTGTTCCCTGCCCCCCCAAAAAAGAAAATAGGCTCAGCACCTGTAGCTCAACGGCTAAGGCGCCAGCCACATATACCAGAGCTGACAGGTTCAAATCCAGTCCAGGCCAACTACAACCAAAAAATAGCCAGGCATTGTGGCGGACACCTATAGTCCCAGCTACTTGGGAGGTTGAGGCAAGAGAATTGCTTAAGCCCACGAGTTTGAGGTTGCTGTGACGCCATGGCACTCTACCGAGGGTGACATAGTAATACTGTCTCCAAAGAAACGAAAAACAATTCTTCAAAGATCATTACTGAAAATGTTTATTTTTGATGAGCAACCTTCTCTAAATTATGTTGTGTAGTTTCTAATCACTTTAACAAAAGTGATTTGTAATATTATAATTTTAAATACTAAAAAAACAAATCAGTTTATCAACTGTTCTCTAAATCTTCTTTGTAAAGTAAAATTGTAGCTGAACATATTAAGTATATAACCCTTTGTAAACATACTCCTGCTAAAATTTCATTTAACTATTTTATCTTAATTAGGTTGTTATTTTCTCAAGGTAAATAGTTGAGAGAAAATAAGAGCTTTTGTAGGATTTATGGAATTGGAACTTGTGGTTTAAATTCTTGGAGTGTGCACTTGTAAATACCCTTTAAAAGATTACAGAATTTTGTTAAATTATAGAAGTAATTTTTAAACTTTTATTAAGTATTTATTTGGACTGAAGTTTTATTGGCTATAGCAATCACATTTAATTACATTCATTCGATATGAACGGTACTCCTTTATCTTTTTGGTTGACATTTATGTCATTTATTCTTACATTGTATGACAAAAGAATATTGTGGGCTTTGACATGAAGTAGATATGAGTTTATCATCTTGGCTTTGCTTTTTACCAACCAGTATAAACTTGGAAAAATTACTTGCTATCTCAGATGCTCTTTGTCTGTATCTGTAACAGTGGATTCCTACCATGTTAGATTATTATAGGGTTGTTGTGAAGATTAGAAACTAATTTAGCCCACAATCTGGCATTTAGTGGGAGCTTAATAAATGGACATTAGAGTTATCTTATGTAGCAAAAGAGCCTTTGGAAATGCCCAACTCAACTAGTTTCTTGCTCCACAAAAAAATGTCAAGGATTTATGCTTTGCTTGCTTTTGGTGTTGCGTGGCAATGAAGAAAAACTTATTTCTAAAATGAGTGATTTTTTGAAAAGAGAATTTTGATTTAACTTATGCTTAGGAAATTCTTTAGATTTTAATGCACATTGATTACTTTGCTTCATATTCTAGAAGATATTTTGAAGTATCAGTGTTCAAATATAGTACAGAAATTAATTTTTATTACCTAGAAATTTACCAGTCTTACCCACATATTCAAATAATGTAAAGTTGAAAATAGAAAACATGTATAGGTGAAAGGCTGGTGTATAATAATCACACAGAATGTGTGTTTTAAAGGACATATTATGATACAGGTAGCAGCTAAATACATGTAAAATTATAAAGTAGGGACATAAATGATGCAGAACTAGGCAAAGTGTTTATTCTGTGGTTCATGTAGTAAGTATTGAAACATTTAAAGCTAGCCATAATAGTCTCACAGTCATTTTAAACCCAAATTTAAATGCTATTTTTACTGTATACTCAGGGTTAGTGTTTAAGCCTTCCTGAATCAGACATTCTGGGTGACCTGAAAATTGGATTTGGGCTCTTGGGATTGAAACTAGGACATTTCAGACCAAAAACCAGGACAAGCTTTATATTTAATTTTTAAACACTATGAATTATATTACTTAGCACACTCACTGAAGACAATATAAAAGGTGATTCTGTTTTTTCACTTTCTTTTTTCGCCTTTATTTTTAGTTGACACATAGTAATTGTAGACGTTTATGGGACACACAGTGATAATTCAATACATGGACATGCCGTGTGCAATGGTCAAATCAGGTTAATCAGCAGATCTGGCACCTCAAACACTTATCAATTATCTGTGTTGGAGAAATTTTAAATCCTCTCTTCTAGCTATTTGAAAATATACAATGAATGATCATTAACTATAGTCACCCTACAGTACTATAGAACACTAAACTTATTTCTCCTATAATTTCTTATTTATTGACTAACCTCTCCCTGTCCTCCCTTTCTACTTACCCTTCCTTTCCTCTAATAACCACAATTCTACTCACTACTTCTATGAGCTCAACTTCTTTTAGCTCTCACATATGAGTGAGAATGTACAATGTTTATCTTTTTGTGCCTGACTTATTTTGCTTAACATAATGTCCTCCAGGCTCCTCTATATTGCCTTGAATGGAAGAATTTCATTCTTTTTTACGGCTGAATAGTGTTCCATTTGGTCTTTATTCATTCATTTGTTAATAGACATTTAGGTTGATCTTATATTTTGGCCATTGTAAATAATGCTGCAATAAACATGGGGGTACAACTATTTCTTTGATAAGCTGATTTCCTTTCTTTTAGATAAACGCCCAGTAGTGGCATTTGTTAGTCATGTGGTACTTCTATTTGTAGCTTGTTGAGAAACCACCATAACATTTTCCATAATGGCTATACTAATTTACATACCCACCAGCAGTATTTTTCACTTACTTTCTGCTTAAACAAATAAGATGTTTAGTTCAGTGCAATTATACTTTATCCTTTAAGTTGTCTTCAGCTGTTTTAATTAATCATGAAGAAGCAATGCTAATATTTTTTTAAATTTTCTGTATAATCATAATATAGTGGATCAGAATTTAGATACAGAACTATTGGAGTTAATACCCACCTAACTTGAAGCTTTACTTTTTTCTGGTTACATTGTTTTCATGTATTAGATAAAGTCCAAGTTGTAGTTGAGTCTTTCATCTAGGAGGTGTACTAATTTTTGATTACTGTTTTTAAAGAATTAAGCCATTGTCAAATTCATAACATGTAAATATTTTCTCCCATTCTGACAGTTGTCTGTTTGCTTTAATTGTTGTATCCTTAACAGTGCAGTTTAATTAAGTCCCATTTGTTTATTTTTATTGTTGTTGCAATTGCCACTGAAGTCTTCTTCATATAAAATCTTTACCCAGTCCAACATCATCAAGAGTTTTTCCCACACTTCCTTCTAGTATTTTTATTCTTTCATATGTTAGATTTAAACATTTATCATTTTGAATCAATTTTTGTAAGGGGTGAAAGGTGCAGGTCTTGTTCATTCTTTTACATGTGGTTATCCATTTCTCCCAGCACCATTTATTGAGTAGGGATTCTTTTCCCCAGTGTATGCTTTCATTTGGTTTATCAAAGATCAGATGGCAATAAGAGAGTGGTTGTTGGTACCCTCACATTAACCTGAAATGAAAAAAATAAAGAAGCCAAAAGTAATATCAATTTATGTAAGAAAAGATTTTCTGTGGCAGACTTAGTAAAAGCAAGAGTAAGCCTCATGCACCTCTGAGTCTCCAGGGCCTGACAAACAAGTGTTTGTCAAACAAATGAAATAATTCATTTTTTCCTTTAAAAGTTCATCCAAAAGGTTACAGAAATATAAATTTTGCTCCTGTAATTCATTGTGATGCTGAAAAGACCTAAAAGAGAACCAAGCAGAAAAAAAGATTTTTCAAAATTGGTGAAATCCACATATAACATGATTATTAAAAATACAATAATAGTTCTTCACGCTTCAAAGCCACTTCTTCCCATTGCTACCCCTATTAGTCCTTGTACCTCCAGGGAAATGGGTTGGGAAAAACCTGTTATGACACCAGTCTCCTCCATGGTGAATTGGGAAGGAGAGGAGACAGGAATTAACTGTGAAGAGGAGCAGAGAGACTCAGAGGGAAGGGTTGATTTTAAAACTGGAAAAGCTCCCCATTACTGTCTAGTCTACTTACAGGTCACTCCATGTATGCATGTCTGAGTATCATTTAGAATGCTTCTGTAGCTTAAAACTTCCAATTCTGATCTTACATCAGATTTGGAAATCTAAGCCATAAGGAAATGTAGCATATAATTATTGGACAATGAAATGCCAGTTAGAGTGGGAGTTATAGAAGAACCTTGTGTTGGGGAGTCAAAAAGTTCAGTGAGGTATCCTTATTCATTCTGGTTCTGTAAATATTTTTTCTTGTATATCTTGCTCCTATTTAAGTGCCATACAGAGTTTTTAAATGCCTTTTGAAATATCTATATTTGTGCTTTTAGCCAGTTATTAATACCATAATTATTAAATATTTTTAATGTCCGAGTGTTTTCTACCCCCACCCTACCCCACTAAATATCTCCCTAGACTTCTTGTTTCTTCCCATATAAACTGTCTATGCTAATGTTCTCCTGCCCTATTCCCCACAAGAGTTCTGAACTGCCTTTTAGAATTGAAACATTTGTGCCCTGAGCTCTTCTACTCAGCTTTTCAAACTCTCTCTCAAACCATAGCATCTGAATAAATTCTATTTCTCATACATTTTAAAATCATTAGCAAGAAAAAAGGACCATGATATCAGTATAATTTTGAGGTTAGCAAAGTGCTTTTACATTATTATCAGATTTATTCTTCACAGTAATCAAGTGAAGTGGGTAGACCAGGTATCATTTTCTCAATCTTATAAGTGAGTAAACAAAAATTCAGAGAAGAAAAGTGACATAATCAATAAGTGACATGACTAGGCCTAAAATCCAGGTGCTCTAACATGGTCTGTAATACTTTCTGCTCATTGATCCTCAAGTTTGGCTTCATTTTAGAATCAAGTAAAGAGCATTTTAAAAACACTAATGTCTGGGTCCCATCCAAAATCTATTAAGTTAGACTCTCTATAGTGGGACTTGACATCAATATTTTTTTAAATGATGCCTCAAGTGATTCTAGTATGGAGCCAATATTGGTAACTACTGTGTTATACTTGTATTCATTCTTTTGTAGGAGGTGAGTATGAGGTAGCAAGAAAATGCATGTGATTAAGAACACCATTTCCCAAAGGCTGATCCATGGAACATGATTCACCTGAGGAAGTGTGCTAAAAATGCACATTCTCCAGACTTTACCAGAGGCCCAGTGATTGAGAAATGTGGATCAGGAAGTTCAACTATTTATAGATAATAATAGCCCAGAGCCTATGCATTTATAGAAGAGTCTTATTAAAGGTTCGAATTTATAACTGTGCAGTAAATACATATCCAAAAGTATTAGGCTTGTTCTTCAAGTCATCAGATGGAAATTATTTATTAGAATGGTTAATGTTCACATGTAATAGGAAGGGGGAAAGAAGTGATAGAAACTAGTGTTGTATCAACAGGAGCAGGCACTAGAGTTAGTAAAACAGAAAGCAGTATTAACTAACAGCATTTTAAGCATTTATTATGAATCATACTGTGCCTTACCATGGATTTTTATATCTACATAAGATGAAAGCAACAAATCAATGAAAATATAGTTACTAGTTGTAGACACTGATTTTCTCAGGCATTTTTGACTCAGCGGAAGAAGTAGTTTTTAATAGCCATGTCCAGTTAGGTTGGGTCAGGATGACCACCAACATCAAATAGGTAATTCAGATGAAATCACACCCTAACGTAAGTAAAATAATGGATTGAAATTGTAAGTAACAACAGCAGGATGAAGAACTGGTCAGAATAAAGTAATTAAGGCAAGCAAGCATGAATCAAACTTAAAAGTGAGACAAAAATATCTGTAAATACAAGATGAGAAAAAACTAGATTTAATGATGGTATAGAATGTAATCTGAGATTGATTTGGGGTTATAATGTGTGAGGAGTGACATAGCACCTCAGAAAAATAGCATTCATTTCCTTAAATGAAAAGATGCAGTCTGGATAAATCATGAAATAGTAATTGCATTAAACCCTCCATTGGTTAAGTCATCATATGCATTTTTGTCTTATTTCTCCCTTCTTTTTGGTAGAAATTGTAAACTAGATTGTGCTGCAGTTAATAAGCAACCTGAAAATATTAGTGGCTTGTTTTTTTATTAGTGGCTTTTAATAATGCTCATACCCGTGCTCATGCTGCATGGTCCACCCTCGGTTGGTATAGCTCTATTGTGCATCCTGTTCACTTCGAAGCCCAGGCTGATAGAGTAGCCTAGAACATTGCTGGTTGTCATATCAGAGGGAAAAGAGAACATGGTGAACCATGCTCTGATTCTTAAAGCTTCCGCATGGAAATGAGACATAGCAAGTCTGATCACAATTCGTTGGTCAAAACAAGTCACATGTCCATGCTGCTTCAGTTGCTCAAGGAAGTTTACTTTTCCCTAAAACAAAAAAAAGTAGTATATGTTTGTAAATTATATTACAGTCTTCCATAGCAATGAATATATGAAGAAATGAATTCCACTACAACACTGTATTAGAATTTTGAGGATAATATTGTTTATTTGAATATAAATAAAGAGACAATTTAATTACATGAAACAATTTTAGATATAAAAAAATTGATAAAGATTGGGTTTGAAAGCTTCTCTTTTCTCCGTAGTATAGTGTTTGGGGTATGTGTGTGTGCGAGAGAGAGAGACTGACTCTTGTTATTTTAAGTATAACCTACTAGAATAGCTACTGGAATATGGCTGGTAGGTTTGGATGGGAGGGAATAAATAAATGACTTGTTGAATTTTGTGTAGTTATGCTTTATAATAACTCAGTACCATAAACTTTGTTTATAACAACTTAGTACTGAGAAACCCTGAATGGATACTGATTCCATGGAATATTTCTTTTAAAAGTATACAAAATTAAGCTTAGATTTAAGCCAGTAGTATTACTTGGACAATTTATGATTTATTGGGATAATATTTATCATCATCATCAATGAGTACCTGGATATAAATGGTACTTTTTCTTATATTGCACACAATTACTGAATAGGAATGGTTCCATTTTATCCAAGAAAATGCAATCTAAATAGAAAAAAAAGAGAAAGACATATTAGGCTAGGGAATTTTTTTCTTTTTTTTTTGCAGTTTTTGGTCAGGGCCAGGCTTGACCCTGCTACCCCTGGTATATGGGGCCTGCGCCCTACTCCTTGAGCCACAGGTGCCGCCCTGGGCTACAGAAATTTTTTGACAAATACTAGTAATTTGACAAACTAGGAATTTAACAAATTCTAGGAATTTGAGGGGGATGGTTCTTGAGATGAAGTCTCACTCTGTCACCCAGTCTAGAGTGCAATGGCATCACCATAGTTCACTACAACCTCAGACTCCTGGGCTCAAGTCATCTTTCTGCATCAGCCTTCTGAGTAGGTGGGACTACAGGCATGTGCCATCACACACAGCTAATTTTTCTAATTTTTTTTGTTGTATAGATGAGGTCTTGCTCTTGCTCAGGCTTGTTTTGACTTCTTGCCTCAAACTGTCCTCCTATCTTGGCCTCCCAAAATGCTAGGATTACAAAGATGAGCCACCACACCCAGGTGGAATTTGTTTTAAATATATTATAATATTTCTTTATTTTCTGGCAGCCAAGTGGATAATCTTAAATTGAAATATTAATGTTTAATTTGTATTTGTATTTGTGATGAGATTTTTATTTTTACTTGAACTCTTTAGTTGAGTTTGCTACAAGTGAAAAATTATCTCCCATTACTTAAACCATATAGATTTTCTTTCTCTTGGGATATATTAGATGGTCATTATAATAAGAAACTCGAACATTTGGAAGCTAACGAGGCTTTTAATTACAAAGGATGTTAGCTTCATTGTGTTAATATAAAGTTTTTTATATCTTTTATATAATACAAATCTTCATGAGGATAATGGCTCATTATTTTTGTTAAAAATATCTGCTGAGATCATGCAGATTAAAGTTTAAAACCAAAAGCTCACGTTTAAAATGTTTTTAAAACTGTGAAACTGAGTCTATTTTTGTTCAAAATAGAAGTGTGAAAAAACTAAATGTACTGTACTAGTTAGGCAATTAAAAATTTTGTTTTCAAAAATATGGCTTTAAAAGTTTCATTTTTTTAACCACATCTATAAGACCAGTGTAAAATATTGGTTATGGAAAGTGAAAATAGAAAATGAATGGAATAAAATATTAATAACAGATAAATCCAGATTTTAGAGTGTACAAAGCACCTTGAGAAATTAAAGAGACAATGCTGTTGAATATAGGGTTCCTTCTTTAAAAATATTCACAGTATAATGGGAGAAGCTAAGACTAGCAAATAGATAACTGATGGAAGTATAATTTATGTATAGTTATCTGGTACAATTATCTGGTTATCTGGTAGGCCATTCAAAACCATTTAGGTCTTGACTCAAGCATAACGAATAAACAAATTTAGTTCATAATGGAAATTAGCTTACTGCCTCTTCAGGCTGTCAAAAACAAAGCTATTAAAGCTATGGAGATTATATTCTCACTCTAATGAGTTTTCTAGTCATTGGTGCCTGAAATTTTTACTTCACTTCAGTCTTAAAATTTTGGAATTTTAGAGTTTATCTGAAACCTATTTGAATATTGAAAAAACAATCAGCCTCCGTTTTGCCTACATCTCTAAGTCCCTATTTGCAAAAAGATTAATTTATAGACCCATCCAACTATTGGGATGTTAGCTTTTCATTGTCCAGTGAAGGAATAGAGTGATAATAGAGCTAAATGGGGCTCAAGCCCCACCCCTCTAATACTACCTCCATGTATGCATACTATCCTGGAAAATGTGGGTGATGATATCTATTTTATTTTCTGCTTTGGAAAAACATTTATATATTTATTTTGCGAAAGTCTCTGTTACCCTGGGTAGAGTGCCATGGCACTCATCATAGCTCACAACAACCTTAGACTTCTGTGCTTGAGTAATCCTCTTGCCTCAGCTTCCCGGGTAGCTGGGACTACAAGCATACACCACTATGCCTGGCTAATTTTTCTATTTTTAGTAGAGACAGGGTCTCACTCTTGCTTAAGCTGGTCTCAAACTCATGAGCTCAAGCAATCCACTGGCTTCAGCCTCCCAAAGTGCTAGAATTACAGGCAGGAACCATTGTATCTGGCCTGGAAAAATATTTTAAATAACAGAAAGAAATAGAATATAATCTAACACACATCTACCAGCATTTGAAATGGACACGCATGAAGATTTTGTCATATTTGCATCCAAACTTTCTTTTATAATGTTGTTTGTATTTCCATTCGGACTCTTTTCTCGGAGGCATGTGTTAGCATTGGCATGTATCCTTCTAGTCCATGTTTATATTCTTTGCTACACATAGATGTATTCAGAAACAAAACATTCGACTGAATTGTAGTTAACTATAAAACACCATGGAATGTAAACAGAGGGATATAGGATTTTTATATGATGATTAAAACAGTTCGAAATTTTGATATAGTGATCAAATCAGACCCTACTTGAAACTCCTAAACTCATTCTCCTTAACTGACTTTCAAGACAACATATGATCAGATTGCCTCACCTTTTCTTTCTACAGTTTCATCTCTGAGATTCTTTTTTAATGTCCCCAAGCCTTTCTTGCATTGTATGCCTCCACCATATTGCCTTTAAAATGTTTGATCTCTACAGCCTTTCCACATACTTATTTTGCACAAAATACTTCTACCTTCAACTCTTCTCATCCTTCTACATTCAATTTAAACTCTTCTGGGAAATCTTCACTAATCCTTCCAAAATAGTACACAGGAGCAAAATTAAGACATTTTAGAAACCTCAAATAATAAAAGTTGTAGAAGGTGTATATCTGTCGTCCTACCACCACATTATTCACAATGAACACAGTAAGTGGAGTGAAGTCTAAAATTTGAATTTTCTAGGAGTGATTATTTTTGTGATTTTATTTTTTGCAGTATCAGGTATCAAAGTTCTTTCAGAAAATCAAGTTTCTTACTTGCTTGGTGAGTATTTAGCACTATGCCAGCAGTCTGTTCTTAACCCATTGCAGTGCTAATTAAACAGTGTTTTCTTATGATTTTTCTGTATATTTCATTAGACAAGAAATAATTTGATGATAGGAATCATTTCTTGTTTAGGATTCTATGCCCAGAACAAGGACAGTGCCTGGAATATGGGTGTTGAATAAATATTTATTAAATGAAAAAAATTACTGTTAATCTATTTTTTCATGGTATGCAATTACTTAGTCAAACACCCTGCCTTCTTTAATTTTATACTTTGAACTAAGCAATTCTGACCTGAAAGAACATAAAGGTCAAGGTTCTTCCTGTGTGTTGTACTCACACTATAACAGAATGACTCTTCACTTAGAAGAAACATAAATATAAAAAACTACATCTAAAAGTCCCAACTAGTTCTATAATATTTCATAATTTATGAAGTATTTCAAAATATCTCATTTTATCCTCATAATAAATTTGATAAACAGACACTTTTTTATCTCAGTTTCACATATAAGGCAACAGGCTTAGGTTAAATGACATGCCCAAAGTTATATGGTGGTAAGGCAGGACTAAAACTCAAGACCAGGTCTTCTGATTCTTCATGATTTCTCTAAATGGAAACCTGTGCATCAATTTATGGCTACTGAGAAATGTAGTTATTCCTTGCATTGAGAATTCCCAGCCTGAATGCTTATTAATGTTAATCATAGTAAGCAATAGTACAATTAGAAAATATCTTCCAAGTGACTGGTAGATCAATAGATTTTATATTTCAAAAGAAAAAGAAAGTAGACTTAGGATTTTTCTCTTTCTTACATATCTTCCAGAACCTTTATAAACCTGAGAACCTCTAAATTGTATACTAAATTTTTCTATATTTTCAGCTTTGGCATCAATCATATTCTAGGTTTTCATAATGAAATATACTGTGTTAAAGTATTGAACTTGAGCTTCAGAAAACATGAAGGTCTAGTTTATCTCTTTTTAAGTTTTCAAAGTTTTTTAAAAATTTTTTTAGCTTCAGAATATTAGGGGGTACATATATTTTGTTTATATACTTTGATTTTTGCACAGAATAAGTTAAGATTATAGGTATGCCCTCCACATAGACATACCCAGCGGATGTGGATTTAACCATCCCCTTCTCCCCACTCAGCTTGATTTTCATTGAGAGTTATTTCGGTGTGTGTATCGAGTGCATGTGTTTCCCCGTTCCTCTGATGTTTCACTTGGAAGAATTGTCTCCAGTTCATCCAGGTTGTCACAAAAGATACTAGATCACCATCTTTATGGCTAAGTTCTACTCCATAGTATGCATATGCCACATTTTATTAATCTGCTCATGTATTGGTGGACACTTGGGTTGCTTCCACATCTTTGTGATTGTAAATTGTGCTGCTATAAACATTCAACTGCGGGTGTTCTTTTTGTGGAATGTCTTTTTTTCCTTTGGGCATATACCCAGCTGTGGGAATGCTAAATCAAATAGTAGGTCTACTTTAAGTTTGAAACTATTTTTAAAATGTACAAAGGTGATAAAGTGGCTCAAAACTATTGAAAAAAAGAGTTTTTTTCCTTTCTTTCTACAAAATTCACTTTGCTTTTGCTGTTTTCCAGATCATTAACTGTGGCCCATACTATATCGTAGTCTCTTTTTTCTCTGAGGAATAAACAGCTCATCTAAATCTTCTCTACTCCTGACAGTATTGTTCATCTTTCTAAATCCTTTATCCAGATTTGAGCCTTCTTTCTCATGGTTGATGAAGTTGTCAAATTTATTATACTGTTTTAAGAAGAGGGAGGGTAGTAGATAAAATCTTGATTCACTTTTTTTCCCCTTTATTGTCACACTTTAGTCAGTCATTCTCCTTTTCTTATATTTGTCACGTCAACCCTTTTGTTGATACATTCTTTCTGGTGCATATATATTATAGTGCTAGATACTCCATCTCCTAATATAGTCTCCCAACGGTAATGACAGGAATCATGTTACTTAGAGCATCACTTAGGCACTCTTTCCATTTATAATCCTTACATTGACTGAGTTATATAAATACATGTACCTGGGGTTTTGTAATTTATTATATCATGATAAACTCTAAACTTTATCTTCTTTTCCTCCCCTCTTTTTTCCAACACTTTGACCCTGCTTTTCACAAAACTACTTTTATAGTTCCTTTCCTATTTTGAAACATGTCTTAGAAAAATAGTCGCTGCTGTTATTTGCACATCTAAACTCCACACACTTGTCCTTTTCAGCAAGTGTTTCCTCTCTTTCATTACATTAAAACTGATTTTTAAAGCTTCTTGCTGTCACATTTCTCAGTCCATCACCTAAATTAGACACTGTCCTTCTCCCTTTCTGAAACTCTTTTTCCTTGTCTCTGTAATACCACTTTTTCTATTTAAACCTGGCCATAGGATTGAGTCTTGCTCTGTCTGGCTTCTAAACAAGCATTGTCCAGGTTTTAACCTCAGCTGGCCTCCCACCATACATAATCTGTTTTGATGAAGTTGTTATTGTTGTTCTATTATAACTTTGATTATCACTTCAATATAAATATCTCCCAGATCTGTCTCTGTTTCATTTCCAATTCAGCTTTTTCCAGCAGTTTGCTAGAAAGTTGTATAAGATGTTTTGCTTTCAGCCACTTGTGATTTTACATGCACAAAACATAATTATTTTAATCTTCCCAAATTCTCTTTTCCATCTCTGCTGTGACATTCAACCATTTGCTCAGGCTTGAACTCCTTGAATAATGTTTAATTTTTCCCTCCTATTATTCTTTGTACTTGATCAATGACCTAATTCTCTCATGTCTGGCTACCTGTATGTTGTCTACCTAGCTTCATCTCCCCTTCTGCCATCATGACTTCAATTCAAGCCCTGATTACATATTCCATTTCCCATTGAAATAATTTTCCAACTGGTCTCCCTGCCTCCAGTTTTTCCCCCTTCCAGAGATACCACTTCTTCCTCACCATTTTCATAAAACATAAATTCCATTACATACTTCTCATATTCAAACATCTAGGAACACTCTTGTATCAGAATAAAGTTCATACTCCTCCATTCTTGATAGGGATAAAACATCCACTTGGTATATCCAGGAAGTTGTATAGCTTTGCAGAGATTGCCATATCTGAAACATGACACAAGAATTACTCTGGTAACTTAAGGAAGAAAGGAAAAAGAGATGGCTATTGGAATTGTTAGCCAGACCAGGGAATTTTATCTCCACATTCATAACTCACATTGCTGTACATTTACTGTGATAACTAGGCGGGCTGCCCTGGCTTCACTTCCCAAGGAAAGTCAAGAGACTTTATCAGTTGACTGAGTTAACTTTTTGCCATTTGGAAGGAGCTTCAAAATAGAAATTAGGTTGTTATGGAAACATAGAAATTTTATTCCTTTTCAAAAACAAATTTTCTTCAGCCTATCATTGGTAGATCTTCATAATATGACTCCATATTTTCTCCTTTCTTTCCCACGGCATTTCTCCCACATATCACACTCGCACTAAATCAGTCTGCTCCTTATTGACTGCACCCTTGTTCACTATGTTCACATAACCTGAAATATTCTTTCCCCATGAACCCCCAGTTTCCAGATTTGAAAGCCATTTAAGGTTAAGCAACATATCACCTCCAAATAGTTAATCCAGAATCAACAAATAAGAATTTATCTCCTTTTTTAAATTTTTTGTTTTTTAGAGACAGAGTCTCACTTTATTGCCCTCGGTAGAGTGCCCTGACATCACAGCTCACAGCAACCTCCAACTCCTGAGCTTAGGCAATTCTCTTGCCTCTGCCACCCCAGTAGCTGGGACTATAGGCGCCCAGCACAAAGCCCGGCTATTTTTTTGTTGCAGTTTGGCCAGGGCCAGGTTCAAACCCACCACCCTAGGTATATGGGGCTGGTGCCCTACCCACTGACTCACAGGCACCGCCTGAATTTGTCTCCTTTTTTATAGAGTCTTTTGTTAGTATTTGTCTTGTGTGCCTTGAATTATTATTTGAATGTTTTCTCTTAGACTAATTAATGAAATCATGATGGTCAAGGACCAGGTTTAATTTATCTTTGATTACCCAGTAGTGCCTGATAGTGAATTGCATTTAGGACATGCCAGAAAAACATTTGGTGAACTGAATTGTGACTTGAATAAATGAATTGATTAAATAATGAATGAATTAAAAAAGAAAGAAAGAAAAAGATTATAACATTAACTCATTGACTGAATTAATCACTTAAGTAGTTAAAGACATTTTGATATCTTAATAAATCTTGAACTGTTCTAGGTGAAGTTACCATTATTAAGATTTGCGTAGGTAATATCATTTAAATATTACTTCTAAGCAAAACAATAATTTATATTATTTGTAAATGTATAATATATGCATATGATAATATATGCATTAAAGTGAGACAGAGGAAAGTTTATAGCATTTATAAAACTCCGTGAGATATAATTATATTATATATACTACATATATTAGATATATACTATTTCCCTTCACTGTTTATGTATTTATTAACAACTTTGTGCTGCTCTTATGATTATAATACACAGTTGATGAGAAATATTACTTGATCTGAGCATTATAACCCCTGGGTGCTTAAAACTTGATGATAAAATATGGAACATCAGTGGTAACACGTAGCAATAAAAATCATTCTGTGTATTGTGCTCAGTATAGCAATTGCATCATTGTTTCATAGAAAGGATAACTGATTATAATCCTATGTGGGTGTATAGCTCATCTGTGGGAAGCTGTTTCCGTGCATACTTATTTTTCTAAGAACAAAAGTGAAGAAACATTCTTCATTTTTATGAATATTTACTTATTAAGAATATGGCCCATTTAAATGTACATCACATGGTTTATAGCAGCATTATATCGAAAAGTATACAGAAGAAATGAAAATTTTATTTTGCATGTACTTTGTAAAAGACAGCTTGAACTACTAAAGGAAATTTCTGGTACCATAGCTCTACCTCTAATTTTGAAAATAGAAATTGAATTCTAACCTAAAATTAACTAGAACATCAGAAGTATAACATTACATAGCATGAATAGATTTGTAAAGTATAGATTTCTCCATATGCAATGCTATTCTCTTTTTAAAACTTGTGGTATGATCTTTTGGGAAAATATTTTGGCCACAAGTGTTAATAAAACCCACACTGGAGAAGCAAATATTTTAAAATCATGTTTTGATGGAAGTAAAATAACTTACTAATAAAATAAATCCCCCAAAGTACCTAGGGCTATTTAAATATTTAGTATAAGATGAATTCCATAAAATTATAGCTTAACAAAATAGAACATAGTCATTTAATTTCTATTCTTATCCCTAACATGAAGTAGCAGGTTAATATGCATTCTCTGTATTGTTTGGTTTTGTTGTTGTTTTTAATATGCTGTGTCCTCACCCTTTGTGAAAGTCGCTGGCTTTCAATAATGAACAAGCCTATCTGGCTGAAAGAAGGTAGAGATACAAGCAAGTAGAGCAGCTATCTAAAGTGGTAAGCTGTAGATATTAAATAAGTTTACTAGGAGAAAAAGAATCAGTCAATAAACTGGAAGACCATGTTAGTAGAAGTTATAGTTCTAAAGATCTGAGAGCTGTTTAGAATGAACCAGCAGATAATTTTTTAAAACTACCTTACTGACTTATGAATTCTGTATATTTGATAATTTTCGTTTGGTTTGGTGTTCCTTTATCACATGGTAATCCTATAAAATAGATTAAATGTTTCTCAAAATATCATCTTCATTAAAATCATCTTGAGGACCTCATTTTTAACCTACTGGATCTGTATGCCAGGGCGGTGGGGGGAACCTAGGAATCTGCATTTTAACCCCCACAAGTGATCCTTATATATATAGAACTGAAATTTAAAAATTACTGCAGTAGCTTAACTGTGTTTGGGTATAATTACATTGCTTTTGCAATGATGCCTTTATTTTCTTGCTTACTTACTGTTCCTGCAACCTAATTAGAAGCCACTATTCTTGATTTTCTTTTAGGCAGAGTTAGTTGCTTCCTCCTCTGTTCCTTCGGCCCCTATAAGTGTGCCTGTATTGTACTAATTGAGGGTATAACCAAATGTCATAGTAGAGATTTAAGCTGTAATAACTTCACATGTATAAATGCTATGAACTTACAAAAAAATTCAAAATTTATTTAAATTTCTTTTACAGTCATTTAGTTTTATGTATTTTAATTAATAAGTTTTTAATTTCAATATTTGTATGTGACAGTGTTTGAGACTGGTGGAAAAATGTGGCCACCTCAGTCACATCACGAATCTCCCTCAGACTTTATCTTAAGGGGTCATGTTTATATTATTCAGCATGCACCAGTACTTTATTCTTCAAATAATCTTCAATCTAGGATTACAAATACAGTGTTTTCAGTCACTGAGCCAAAGCTGATGAGTGTTTTTACAAAGTTTGAAATTTGACGAGAGTAATGTATAGTGCAACTCAATGGCTGTGCTGAATTATAGTAAAAATATATTAATATTTTAAATTTTTAAATAATTGCCCTTTTACCTATTGATTTGCATAATTTTGTAGCATTTATACTTCTAAAGTGATTAAAACTTAAAAGAGCATGAAAACTTTGGAATTCAAAGTATTTTAACTAATTCATGTGAATGCCTGTCTCCCTAAATTGTACTTCTGTAAGTTAGGGACCATATTTTATACATCTTTGTATCCCTAGCACAGTTGATTAATATTGGCTGGATCAAGGGGAAAATACATCTATTGTCTATCATATATTATCCAATTGATTTAATATATATGGTATTATTAAATTATTACTAAATATATTTTGGAATATTTAGTATATTTACATTTGTATAGTAATATGGCACCAAACACATATATGTATGTAATTTTTAGTAGTATTTACCATCTACTGCAGTTATTATCCTTTTAGATGCGCAAATTGTTCCATGTTTGGCCAATGGAATCTCTTCATGTTGACCCCTGAGTCCTAGTGACACAAGTTCTATCTTATATCACAATATAATCCAAGCTCAGCTTTTACATTTCCTGTCTCCAATCTAGAATCAACCATTTTCGAAGAAGCCCTGGCAAATGGTACTTCAAGATCACAAACTGTGGGAAGCTTATTATTACTAGGGTGTCCATTGTTCCTATGTCAGTTCAGTGGGCAGAGCTAAGAAATATGTACTTATAGACATACGTATAGGTGCTTATGTAATACATCAAGAGATTATAGGGATTTTATTTAATTTCTTCAGTCTTACATATGGATCTGCTTTCTCCCACCCTAAAAATGCTTACCAGTGACATCACAAGTGATAGAATGAAGGTCACACGAGTCAGTTGTTTCATTTCATAAAGCACACACACAACAGATTCTGTATAACAATAACAATCACAGCACTACTGCCAGATAACATATAATTACTGAAAACAGTTTAAAATTATTTCAGACACTCTTTTTGCTATACTATCCTGGGAATGTACAAGTAAATTAATTATTAAACTTAAAGAGACTTGAAATAGTTATTTACTGTATGATTATTATATCACTAGCAGAATATAAATATAGATCATATTTACTTTTTTCCTTGAGGAAAATCCCTTTAAAGTTTTAATGTTTAATCACATCCCCTTATTCTAGAAAGGTAGGCAAATAATGAAACTTGAATATTGCAGCTGAAGCAAGCTATAGAAGCAGCATGGGAAACTAGGCAACGTCCCAGCCTTTCCTAAATCATCTCTGCCCAATATAATTATGTTTGAAGTTAATTTTTATGAAACTGGGCTTTTCCAAATTCAGATATAAGTACATGTGCACTTTTGAAATACAAATGTTTTATCTTAACTTTGGCTTCTCTATACTCAAAATTCATAATTATTTATTAAGATTTGTCTTTGTCTAAGTACAAAGTCATAGATATGCCTGTATGTGAAGAAAACTTGCCCTTCCATATAAGAGCCTCTCAGAAAGTCAGTACCCAATCCTTAATTGTTTATGTTGGCTTGTGAAATTGATTAGACCTAAATTTTACTTTTAAAAATTTATCCCTAATCTGACTACGTACTTCCTTCTGACAAGGAATTGTGATGAAATAGCATTATCAAAAACTGTATCAAACAACATTTCTTTTTGTTAAATTTAGGAGAAGATAAAGTGAACTGTCATTCCTTAAAATACGCAGTACTGTGTGATATGGATTTTTTTTAAAATAGCCAAATAATTGGTTAATTTTATATTTTGAAGTAAAGGTGATTAGTTTTGATAAATTAAAATGATTGCGCAGATCGACAATAATATATGGTTAAAATGTATCACTTACTACTGTAGGTCAGATGCTATGCTAAGTGATTTATCTCATTTTGTCATTTAATTCTCACAGCACCCTTATGGGGTTACTGCTTACATCATGCTCATCTTTTAAATTCCTTGAGGAAACTGAGCCACAGAAACATTAAATTTCTAAGCTAAGATCACTTTGTTATATTGCTGCTTATGGTATATCAAGCAATTGGAGGTAAAAAAGACAATGGTAGGGTTTTTTTAAGATTTCAGTGAATAAAATTTAGGTGAGAAATATTAACTTGCTAATTATTAGTAGCATGTATAAATTTTAAATGTGTGCTATAAAGTATATTTAAAAATAGTTGAAAATATGAAAGTATGAGATTTTGGTATGGCTGTTGAAATAAATGTTAATATTTTTCTTAATGTTCTAATCTGTAAATTAGTATTTGAAATGTTGGAGGTATTTCAACAAAACACATTTATCACAGGGAAAAGTTTAGATAGAAAATAGTTACAGTATTTTTCAATAATTATTTTTTAAATGTCTACTTAATGTACATGGTCCGTTGTTATGAATGTTTAAAAGTAGTAAAATTAGAAAATGCAGTTAAGTGAAAGTCAGTATATCCTTTGTCACCGTCACAGCTAACCACTATTTAATATTTTGGTATATACCACTCCAGAGTTGCTCCCATTCTTACTGTTTTTATCTGAATCATTAAGGCTTTTCAAATCACAGTACAGTTCCATGAAAAAAATGCTCATTGTCTCTAATCATCAAAGAAATGCAAATCAATTCCTAAGAGAATATTTTAAAAGTAACTCTTGATTTTTTGAATCTAATTTATATAATTCTTTTTCAGGATTGTACTGTATACGAAACAGAGAATAAAATTCTTCATGTGGTAAGTATACTCAGATTTATTTTCATCTTCATTAAAGAGTATTCTTTCTTTAACTTATAATTAAATAAAAGTCTACAGTCTGCAAAAAATGTTCTATAATAAACAAATTTACTGTCTACATCAGTTAAGTGTGTATCTTATAGGAAACCTACAAAAGAATGAATGTATAATAAGTGTATTCATTATAACCATTCTATTGTATCTAATAGAAAAACATGATCTAATATTTTAAGATTGTTATATGTAGCAAGGTTAGAATATAATAAAATCTAAAATAAAAGAATTTGAAATTCAGATTTTTACCTATTTATGACAAAAATAGATCAGCAAAGAGTATTCTGTTGTATAACAGGGTGATTCACCTCTGTCATCATTTATATGAAACACTTGATAAAATAGTCAAACTTCCTTTGCTCTATACTCATCAGACAACCTTTCAAATGGTAATTTAATTTCTCAATATTTATTGAATCAATAAATGACTTTACAGTTATTTTATTACTAGAAATGGGTTATGACGGCATTATACTTTGAGGAAGGACATTGCCTTTCCTGGTAGTGAACAGTTGATTGCTTTTGTTTATAAATACATTTCTTGGTCAATGCTGGTCTGTCCTAATAACTTCTTCACCTCTGGTATGAAATCGTGTCATTTTTGCATTGCCAGTTACTAGGTGGTGAAGATCTGTTTGCCTGCCAAAGGACACTTTTATGCCTATGTTCAGTTTATAAGTTTTATATTTCTGAAATATTTGAATATTTATAAAACAATATTGCTGTATTTAGTAAAGTAGAACATTTTAAAACATCTTACCTAAATATAGAGAGGGAAAATATGAATTTAAAATATCAACATGCAGCATTCCTATTCCTTTTTTTGTTATTATATAAATGATGTTGAGCAATCTTTTTTCAATCCTCTTTCCCTCATTGTGCAGCAATGATGGCCTTTGTAATATAAATTACATTGTTATGAGGATGATCTCAGAGTGTATAGTTAATATACTTTTCTCCTTATTAGTCCAAGAGGAAAAATAATACCACAAGCCCCCTTTTGATCTACCTGTAAGGTCTGGAGAATAGGAAGAAAGTAATCTTTATTTAGGATCTATAGAATTCAAGTAGTAGTTTAGGTTCTGTAAACATATTATCTCACTTAACCTTATTTTTATAGGTGGTGGAACTAAGGGTCATAAATATTAAGCTATTTAAGTATCGAGTGTGAACACAAATCTAATACCAAAGCCCATGTCCTTTCCAGATCTGGCAGTTGCTACCAATTCTGGTTTCCTGAGACATTACAAATTGTACTGTCTTGTTTTGCTTAGAACCCACGGCTATTATCTAGCTGTGCTATTGTGTCAATAAATAAGGAGCATGAACAGACCCTTTCCCTCCTACATTTTATTTCCTACGAGTGACTGGTTTTTTGGCATTGAATTTTCTATGACAATGACTGTTCCTTCTAAAGTATTGAATTTACTGAATTAGACTTTGGTATGCTGCTGAGAGTTCTTCATTGTATTTACTTCAAGCCTGTTATTGAGGTCAGTGTGTGTTAACAGTCTTTTCTTTATAAAGTTTCTCAGGAGTAATCTCTTTCTGATGTTGGTATGGAAAACTGCTGTACTTTTCCTTAAGCACTGGCTGCTAGAAACTTAAGATCGAAATTACGGTCCCTGGTTGGCAAGTGCATCCTGTGGTATTCATTTTGAATTTAGCTTCATTTTTGGCTCTAATTTATGTCCATAATTTCTCTTTGCATTGCCTTTCTCACTTAATGTATGTATATGGTATATATTTTTACATTTGTTCATATAATCTGTTACATGGAGAAATAGTTCCACTAGATAATGTGCACGTTTGTAATTAATATTCAAATGTCAGTGAAGGAAATATAAATAGTTCATGGAAAAATATCTAGGGGGCTGCAAAGATTATAGAGTTTTATTTCTGAAGAAAGTTCAGATTCCATCATGTAACTGAATATCAAAAATGAATTTATATGATGAAAGTAATATTGTGGGATTGCTCCTGTATGAAAAATCTTAAATATAATTTTAATTAAATAAGATAAGGAAATAAGCTCTTTGGGGTCATAAAATGATGTTTGAAATCATATTAAAAACTTTAATAAATAGTGGCCAGATTTTGGAATAATTTCTTATTCATTTAAAACATTTTATATGTTTAAATAATTTTAAAATAATATTTAAATAATTTTTAATTTCTTAAATTTCTAACAAAAGATTCATATCATTTCTGTCTTAACATTTCACTAATAACCTTTCTTAAAAGCCAGCCTCTGAGCTACTTGCTACTAAAAATGAGTGACAGCATAAATAATATTGATGAAGTTTAGAAATGAATGCTATATATTAAATATTTATTTTGGCAGTTTTGCATTCCATCTAGTAAGTATTTAAAAATCCTGTCTGATGATGATGGAAACAGTGAACGGCATTAATTAATCAGTTCATCTTAGAAAGTACTTTAATTTTCACTCTACTTCCCATCCTTGCCCTCTTTTTTTTTTTTTTTTTTTTTTTTTTTTTTTTTTTCACAAAAGTACATTTTATTTTACAACAGACAACAAACTCCCCTAATTTGTCTTCAACTGTGACATTCACATGGTTTTAGATACTTTTTGATGGTCACCCATTGCTGAGCAAGATTTTTCTAAAACAAATTCAAAACACTAAAGATTCAATATAGATTCTGGATTTCACATTGGCCCACAAGTCCAAGCGTCTTGCCCTCTTAATGTAAAGATGACCCAGCCTTTACTAGAAAGTTAAAAGTATACATGTGTGTTACTTTTCTCGTGGTAAGAATTAATTTTTTTAAATAATAAAACAGTATACTGTACCACTTGGTATATGATACTAGAATACTTTATTTAAAACAAAATTTCCAGAACAAATATTTTTTCCAGATTTCCTATAGTGTAAAAGAAATCCCTGTGAGTCTAAAAAAAAAATTTTTTTTTATTGTTGGGGATTCATTGAGGGTACAAAGAACCAGGTTACAGTGATTGCATTTGTTAGGTGAAGTCCCTCTTATAATTGTGTCCCATCCTAAAAAATGTTTTTACCGTTTTCTATTTCAGTGATCTAAATGAAGTGATTTAATTTTTTGAGACTTTGTTCTAATATTGAAAATGAAGATATTAATATCTTTCATGTGTGATTATTGCTAGGAAAAAATAAATCAATAGGTTTTCTAGGCAAAGCTTTATAATTTGGTGACTCTCTTTAGGGTATTTCATTATTCATATTTTTGTTATTTAGGTTTTATTTTAATATTTAGGTTTTTATTTCCTCTTTCTCTCTCTTTTATATGTACCAGAAAATAAAAGGCCTGAATTTTTATATAGCTTGTTCAGAATTAAATTGACTTAATTTCAATATTCTTTTTGTTCCTATGATACTTGAACATGCTAAGTAAAAATGTTATTTCTAAATATCTTCTTTCAAAGATAGATGAATATGTATTCTGTATGAGCACCTGAGCCTGGATACTCTATGGGTAAAAAGAACCTAAAACAAAGATCCTAAAGCTCAGAAGTGGCGCTGGAAAGTACAGTATGGGTTCTAAAGTTGTTCACCTCTATAGGGAACTGGATTTCTGTCTAATCAAGACCTCTGTGGGGTCCTGTACAATGTGCCTCAAAATGGTCCAACATGCCTGCCAAAGATTTAGGAGGGAACATTTATCCACTAGTTCTAATCCAGTACTTCTGTGGGTCAAAGGTTTCTCCTTGCAGGTGTTACTTTCTTCAACCTTGTCAGGTTTGTGGGGGCATCAGAGCTCTAGGGCAAAAAGCAAAGGTAGTGTAACTGAGGTGAAACAGATTGTTACAGAAGTAGCTGGAGAAAAAAAAGTGGACTGAGATGTGAGCTGGGGGTCAAGAGGTGTTTGGTTCAAGAAAACATACCACTGTATGTCACACACCATCATACTTCTCACTCAACTTTTTTTAATTTTAAAAACATACTGTTTGGAATTTTAAAAAGAAAAATTCCTTTGTAATATTTTATGGATCTTTGAGAAGAAAAATTTAATAGATCTCTAAGTAGCAATCCAAATTTTAAAGCATTTTGGATCACATACAAAATCCTGATACTAATTAAAATCAAAATTTTGCATAACTAGCAAAATCAAGTTTCAAGCATTATAGCATAACATTTCTGTAAAAAAGAAGTATAATTATAGTGAAGAAAAAAATTGTGAAGAACTATGCAACAGACTTAATGTTGATAACTTTTAGAGGCAGTAGGCTAAATTTTAGGGATATTAAATTATGTTTCTCTATAACAGTTAATGATAGCAAAAAAAAGTACTGCTAAAAGATCTGCATAGTAACCTAAAATCTATATTAAAAAATCAACATTTTTCACAAATGAGTGAGAGTTTCTTATAGGTAGGAAGTAAAAACAGTGCTAGTGGCCAACCATGGACTGAACTAAAGATAGCATGACTGAAATCTTCCTAATGCCAGGCAGATTTAGAATTCTGTGTAATATATTAATAGTTCTTAGAAACCTCTTCACTTTAGTACACTGGAATATAAGTAAATATGTATTTAAAACAATCCTAGTGGTGACTGTCTTAAAAAACTAATAACAAAAATAAATAAAGTGAGGATCTCATGTGAGTTGGTAGAGATTATACTAGCTTGTGGTATGCTCTAGTACAACTTATCTTAGCCTATACTCTACCCCTAAATCTTTATTTTTTCCAGAATGTAGAGGAGGCAATTGTCAAGAGGAAGAACTTGCCACTTATGAAAACTTGCTGTATTTAGGAATTCCACAGAACAATACAGGTTGAGTGTCTCCTATCCAAAATGCTTGGGATCAGGAGTGTTTGGATTTCTGCTTTTTTGGAATATTTGCATTACATAATTACCAGTTAAGCATGACTAATCTGAAAATCAAAAATGCTCCAGTGAGCATTTCCTCGGAGTTTCATGTTGGTGCTCAAAAAGTTTGGGATTTTGGAGCACTTCAGGTTTTGATAATGTGGATTGGGGATACTCAACTTGTATAAGTGTCAGAGTACCCTTTAATACCTGGGCAAATAGAGATAGAGAGCTGAGGAAAATTATGAGGTGGTATATCATTCCCTGAAACAGATATAGGATGAATAAAGAAAAAGAATAGGAAAGAGAAAAGGAAGTATACTTTAATATAATACAAAACAGTCCATTTCCATGAATTAGGTTTATTAAAAAATATTGTTTAATATTCCAAGGGAGAGTAAAAAAACATTGTTTGTATTAAAAAAGGATAACATACTATAAAGACTTTAAGGACACTATAAACTGAGAAAAAAAGAACTAAGAAAATACTCCTGTAAAACTAACACCATAGAAATAGAAATTAAACCTTACTGAAAACAGCAAATCAGATATTGCAGAAAATTGAAATAATGAGAGACACAAGATGAACTTTAATACTCAGATATTTATTAAATGAAGAAAAGGGCAAAAACTGAGAGAATATGAAGGCTATAGAGAGTAAATTATGGTTAACTCTCCTTCAAGTAATGGTTAATTTCTAAGGAAGAAAGCAACATGAAATAAAGGATATATATAATAGAATAATTTAAGAACAGAAATTTGGAGTTTGGGATTATTCACCGAAGTTAGAAAATGTATTGGAAAGTTAACAATATAAAATATGTTTGGTAAATTTTCCAGTTCAAATGAGAGGAAGGAACCATGAATTTATTCAATTAGAGGGAATTCAGAGAGAAAGAGATTTTGACATCAACGAAACAAAAATTAAGGTTGTATTCAAATCTCTACTTTGAAACCATAGCTGTCAGAAGCCAATCAAACAAAGTCTATAATTTTTTCCTAAATATCAATCTTCACTTTTTATTTCAAAATATTAAAGAAGTACAAATGTTTTTGTTACATGGATACACTGTATAATGCTGAACTCAGGGCTTTCAGTCTGCCCATCACCATGACAGTGTTCATTGTACCAAATAGTATAAATTTTTGAGAGAAAAACAATGTCCAAAAAAAGTTTATGTCTAACTTAATTATCAATCATATGCGAAAGCAATAAAAAGATACTTTTAGATCAGAAAAGTCACTAACATACCTTTTTGAGAAATGCGTTTGAATAAGATCACTAAATGAAGCAAAAGTGGAATTGTAGAATAGGAGAGCATAGACTAGCAAAGGACTAGGGATGAACCACAAAATTAGATATATAATAAGGAATAAAAACCCATACGAATGCTAATACTGTTTTTAAATGGGGGGTGTAATTGATAAATCAAAAAGATAATGTACGTATCATAGAATTTATTTGTTTTTAACAGGGACAAGCTCTGCATTCCTATAATGATAATCGCAAAGATCACCATTACTTTCCAGTGGCAGTTATCCTCAGATAACAAGGACTTCCTGTAAAACAATAATGAAATACACTTTTTGCTTGTTAGTGCATAAACCCAAACACACGTGTGCACATACACATATATGTTAAACATATCCAAATGCTGGTGAGAACCTGATGAAATTGGAATGAGCATACGTTAGTGCTGGACATGTATATTAACAAGATCTTTTTTGAAAGCAAATTTTAGGCTATTTCAAGGTTCACAAACATTAATACTAACATATGTATAGTATGCCTCAAGTACTATTTTAAGTGCTCTATAAAAAGTAACTCATTTGGTCTTCATACAAACCTTATAAGATAAGTATTATTATTATCATCTCCATTTTACAGATGAGGAAACTGAAGCATAGGGAGGTTAGGTGATTTTCCTGAGTAATACAGTTAGAAAGCATATGGGATCCAATTTGAATTCAGGCAGTCTGGCTCCCAAGTCCTTACTGCTATAATGTCTTGGGAACTCAGTAATGTTTTATATAAAGAGTGTTTATGGCAGCATTATATATAATAATGAAAAATAAGAAATAATAAAATAATGCTTCAATAAACTATGGTGCATTCACAGGGTGACATACTTGCTATTCCCATTACTGTTTCAAACTGTGAATATATAATATAAAAGTTTTATTTACAAATACTCATTTGCCTAAGATACTCATTTGCCAATTTAAAGGAAAGATTCTAAGTGATAATGTTTAGTAAAAACCACATTAAAAACAACAGAACGAATCATCACTGTTGAAAATTTAAAATAAGAATATTCTATAATATTAATATTATATTTACATGGTAAGATAATAGCTAATTCTTTTTTAGTTTAAAGCATCTTCCCGATTATTTTCAATTAACTTAAATGTTTTTATAATGAAAAAATATAAAAGCATATGTTTATACTAGTATATTTATAATGCCAATGCCTTTTAATGGATAATTTTACCATGTGGCAAAATAAGCAAGTGACTTGAAAACTCCTTAAGCTAGATTTTCTGTTCACTTCTCTCATCTCTAAAATTGGAGGGAGTGTTTCTGCTTAAAATCGGAGAGTAGTGGGCCATGAAGACAAAAAGGCTGATGTAAAGGGAAGTTGGTTGCAGTATTGGGCAGGGATGGCTGTTAATATGAAATGTGAGAATGAGTAAAAGATAACTGAATAGATTGGGTTTCCTTGGAATTTGCCATTAACACAATGGAACAGACAACAGAGTGCAACCATAAAGACAAAAGGCAATACAGGTAATCAATGTATAATATATCTGAGTGATTATTGACTAAAAATAAATAGTATAATGTTTCACTATGGATCTGGTCTTTCCCTCTCCTTTAGGCTTTCCCCTAGATTATACATTCTCTGGCATGTTTAGAGCACAGCTGTTTAGCTCTACACAGATCCTTGTTTTATATAGTAAACAGTTACAGAATCTGACGTTTTCTTCAGTTCTGTACTTTCACCTCACTCCACCTTTCACTACAGCCTTTGAATCTGGAGTGATAAGCACTCCTGAGAAGCCATTTCAGATTTTGTGCTTTAGCAGACTTCCTCTGCTTGTCACAGCACTGCTACTCTCGTTGTGAGCCTGGAACACTTGTCAGCTTTGATTAAATTCATGGAAATCCCAGGCCAGGCGTAATCATTAAGGTCATGTCATTTAAATCAGATTGTTCAAAACTTAAAAACACCTTTTACAGTAACCAATGCAGGAGCCTTGTATATGGCACTTACATTTAACTTTATCATATTGTAAACATACAGGAAGAATAAATACAGAAAATGCCTATTCTAATGTTCAGATTATCATTAATTATATAATACTTTCCAGTTTACAAAGCACTCTCAAGGATACTTTCTTCTCTTTCCTCTCTACATTCTCTCTTCCCTCATTACCCTCTCTACCCCCTTTTTATTCCAAGCTGGTTTTATTTTTCTTTCATTACTTAGGTTTTATAATGAATTAAGCTTATTTTGGCCTGTTAAGTATTTGTTTTATTTCATAAATATTCTGTGTAATTTTTTTCCTTTCTTTAAATTTATGAAGTCTTTACTCCTAAACTGCATCTGTACTGAGATTATTATTATTTCTGCTATCCAAACTAAAAGTAGCTTAAAGTGCACAGAGCCAACAGTTAGATGTAAAGGAAGAGTCTGGGGAAGAAAGTAAAGAGCTCATCTTATTTTTTGTCCTGACATCGATATCATATCATTTATATAAGTACAGCTTTCCTCTTCTAATCACCCAAAACCTTATGGATGTATTCAAGTGCTAAGGTAGCAGCATGCCCCATAGTGAAATAAAAGTGATTGTATTAATATTAATAATTTATCTTTAGATATTTCTTGAAAACAGTGCTACTCAAAAATCCTTGAAAATAATTTTACTGGTCTTCAGAAGGTCCCTGATGCTACGAAAAGGAAGCTTTTGCCAGCTATATCCCAGAGTTGTCTTCTCTTAAAGCCGTGATCTTGGTCTAAAGGCAAATTGATTTTTTTTTGTTATGGTTGAGCTCTTTATTGTAACTGTAGTATTTAAACAAACAAAAAAAAATATGTTCAATCTGATTAAAACATGAATTCTGAGCTTTGTAAATGGAAAACATGAGATGCTTCTTTATTTTTTCAAAGTTCTAGTGACCTTTCTATTTTAACCCTTTCTACTATCTTTTTGGTGAACTTACAGAGGAATGCTAACATTATTAGTTGGCCATTGGTTTCTTGAGTATTGTATTACCTTATCTTCAGGTTTTGACAGTTTGGTGGTTAATTGCATTGTAAACTATTTTAACTGTAAATTAACTTTTCCGCAACTGAAGTTCCACACAGGAAAAGAAAAAGCAGAAATCCAGATGTAATATGACAGAGGTAGAAAATGTTTGCCATTCCTGGGACCAAAAGAAAATCCATATATGCTAAAGGGAACATGGCCTACATGAAGAAGTAAAGTAATCTGGGTTTAGTGTTTCTTATTATGATTTAGATAGATATTATGTAAGGCAGTATATTTATATGAGTGTTCTTGCTAACATTACATTTGTTGAACACATTATGCATTGCAAAATCCTTTCATAGTCAGACTGATTCTGAGGATATAATACTTGTCTTCAAAGAATAATATTCATTATTGTTGGGGAAGCAAGTGAAGGTAATGTCAAAAGATCATTGGTCTGAGAGTTGAAAGATTTAGTGTCCTAACCCCATTATGGCACTTACTAGCTATGAATAAGCTAAATTAGCCTTTGTAATTAAGTTGGGGGTTTGGAGTATCTGTGACTTTTATGGTCTAAATGCCTTAATTCTTTAGTGATAAACAAAATCATTAGAAAGCAATGTGGCCATTTGAAGTAATAAATTGGAGGACTGCTTTCATCTGAGACTATGTTGTGTGTGATCGAGGATACTACAGATCTTTGTTTGTTTGTTTTGTTTTGTTTTGTTTTGTTTAACTTTTTCTTCCATTCTTTTTTTTTTTTTT
>NW_003852446.1:6778466-6860142 GCF_000181295.1 Otolemur garnettii
ACCATGGAATACTATGCAGCCATTAAGAAGGATGGAGACTTTACATCCTTCATGTTCACATGGATGGAGCTGGAGAATGTTCTTCTGAGCAAAGATACTACAGATTTTTTAAAATACTGTTATACTCACTGTAAATGTAAAAATTTCTTCTATAAGGTAATTGAATCTGGGAACAAAAATCACACAGTAACTTAAACAAGGGAAATCTGATATAAATAATTATTAAACTTAGGTAGGAGAGGACCTTTAAATAAATAAACCATGTCTGAAGACTGAGGGAGACAACTTGAGGAAGGTTATCTTATGGGTGGAACAACTCTTCCCAAGGCTGAGAAGGTGTCATAGCAGCTTCTTTGGGTTGCCTGGACCTGAATTTGTCTACAGGTGCCAGACGAGGGGAAAAAACCTTCTAGGATGTAGGCACATGATGCTAGTGGAAGGGCTCACAGTAGAAGTTAGGGGACTGCTATGGGCAAGAGGTCTCAAGAACGTGTTGTGATAGCCTCAGGATGGTGGTCCCTGGGCACAGGCTGAGGCTGCAGGGTCACTAAGGGACTGCATATTCTGGGCATATAGCTGGGGCAGAGCCATGCCAATGTCCCCATTCACATGCACTGCTGATGGACCTTGTAGCATATGCAAGAAAAAGTAAAACAAAGTCCATGGGAACCTGGAAGAGAAGCCTTCTTCTCCCTAGAGTGTTCCTCCAGTGCCTTCTATTAACAGAAAGGTAACATTGTATTCATAAAGGATAAATGCTTAAAGAGTCCAATCCACTATCACTTAGCAAATACTCAGGCGTGAATTTAAAGCTAAGAGTCAATAAAGGGATAGGTGGCACAGTGTTAGCTCTTACCTCCTTAAAGCTACACATGGCAACTTCAAATTTCTCAACTATAAGTGAAGACATTCCTCCTAGACCTCTGCTATCTGTTCCCTATTTGCCCATACAATGTATATATAGTGCCTGAATTTTCCTAAAACTCATCTAATTATGATAAACTGCTTCATTCTTGCTACTCAATTATAAAATCCAAAATAAAATGAAAACATTTTCCTAATAACCTCCACCTTAATTGAACCACTGATATTTCCAGACCACTGTTGTTCTTCAGCCTGGAAAATAGCAGGCCCTCTAATGAGTGATCTCTTTCTCTAGCTGGGGACTTGCCACAAGCCTGCCTGTCTCTGTTTCCGGCCTATGATACAGCAGACAATAGAATGGAGATTTCCCCAGACCCAGTCTGGTTTCCAGCTTACTCTGTTTTCCTATCAGAAATGAGAGTAGCAGTGGAGCTTCTTTTCCCAACTTTTAATTCACCCCTGGTTGTTTCACTTGAAGTAAATTTGAAATGTCATGGGTCCACTTCTTGCTCATCAAAGAAGCTACACTTTGGGGACGAATGTTCTCTCACTATTTGGCACTGATTTATCATTCTGAGGTGATTATTATTTTAAAGTGCAATTTTTAGATGATACTATTATCTCAAAGTTTGGCTTACTAGGAATTAAAATATCTGATACTTACATGCCAGGCAATATACCATGCACAGTGGTTTAAGCAAGTAGGAACTAAAGCAAAACTGCCTGGCTATAACTTGGCTCCGACAATTAAAAGTTATGTGACCTTGAACCAGTTTTGTGCCTCCCTTTCTACATATATACAATAGAGATAATAACGGAGTTTGTGGAGGTTAAATTAATTAATATATGTAAAGGACATAGAAGAACCCTTAGAATATAGTAAGATCTCAATAAATACTAGTTACTGTTTCATTTAGTCCTGATTACAATTCAGTGATATAGGTACTATTTTATCCCAATTATGTGGATAAGGAAACTAAGATACACAGAGGGATTAAGTAACTTGCCCAAGATCATGCCGCTGGTAAGTGATAAAGTGATCAGTCCTATGTTCTTTTTTTTTTTTTAAGACATAATCACCCTTAGTAGAGTGCCGTGGCTTCACAGCTCACTGCCACCTCCGATTCTTGGGCTTAAGTGATTCTCTTGACTCAGCCTCCCAAGTAGCTGGGACTACAGGCACCTGCCACAATGCCCGGCTATTTTTTTTGTTGCATTTGTCATTTTAGCTGGCCCGGGCTAGATTCAAACCTGCCAGCGTCAATATATGTTGGCACCCTACTCACTGAGCTATAGGCACCACCATTTTTTAGATAATTTTAGAAACTCTTAGCAAAATCCTAGAGGAAAGAGTGCTATCTTTAAGTGTGAACAAAATTTTATATACAATATACATATTGCCATGTGCATTTGAATTTTTTCTATTAGGCATGCAAAACTGGCATCCCATTTTAATTTGCATTTCTTTTGAGACAGAGTCTCACTTTGTCACCATCAGTAGAATACCATGGCATCATAGTTCATAGCAACCTCAAACTCCTGGGCTTAACCAATTCTCTTGCCTCAGCCTCCCAAGTTGCTGGGACTACAGGCACCTGCCACAACACCCATCTATTTTTTGTTGCAGTTGTTATTGTTGTTTAGCTGGCCTGGGCCAGGTTCGAACCCACCACCCTTGGTGTATGTGGCTGGCACCATATCCACTGTGCTACAGGTATTGAGCCAGTCCTATGTTCTTAATCACTATACTATAGCTGCCTCTCTAGAGATCAAAATCTAATTCTGAGGTAACAAATTGAAGGCATATAATTTCAGTGACTTTCCTTACTGTCTTACTGTTGATGTTTTCTATTGGCATCTCAAGATCCTTGCCCCTTGGTGTATAATCACTCTCTTCTTCAGTGTGGTTGAGAACAGTGACTGTGATGGATTTTACTCCCATGATTATGTTTTGGTTTTTGGAAAAGGTAAAGTGATTTTATAGATGTATTTAAAGTCTCTTACAATTTAACTTTAATATAATCAAAAGGGAGATTATCCTGGGTGAGCCTGACCTTTAAAAAAGACTCAAAGGGTCAGAGATTGTCCTGTGGGCTTTGAAAATCAGTTGCCATGTTGTGAGCGGGTCATATAGCCAAGAACTGAGGGCAGCCTCTAGGAGCTGAGAGTGACCCCTGGATGGCAGCCAACAAGGAAATGAGAACCTTAGTAATACAGTCACATGGAAATGAATCCCACTAACAAGAATTTGGGAACAATTTTTTTTCCTACTTAATCCTACCTATAGGAATGCACTTCACTTGACGTCTTGGTTGCAGCCTTGTGAGACCCTAAGCAGAAGAGTAGAACTGGGTCCAGTGTCTGGACCAGGCGTCCTCAAACTGTGGCCCGCCTAGGACATTTATCCAGCCTGCCAGGTGTTTTTACTGCCGCTGCCTGTCCTGCTTAGCAGCCAACTCGTCCCGGAGCCCTCAGTCCAGCCCTCCAATGGTCTGAGGGACAGTGAACTGGCCCCCTGTTTAAAAAGTTTGAGGACCCCTGGCCTGGACTTTTGAGTCATGCACGGAAACTAAGAGAGAGTAAATGTGTATTGCTTTAAGGCTCAGAGATTGTAGTAACTTGTTACAGATATAGATAGCTTAATACAGCATCATTAACTGAAACTTCAACTCAAAATGAGCAAAAACAAAACAAAAAAATGAAATTTTTAAAATAAAGTCAAAGAAACACTAGTAGCCAAGAGAGAATAATTATGAAAACAGTTATTAATAATTTAAATATAAGGTACTGTGTTTCCTCCTAACTTGTTTGGTTCATGTCTTATTCATCGTAAAGAGTTCTTTGGTTAGAAGCAGCATATCCTTATGAAAAGAGCACTTAACTGAGCATCAGGACTTCTGAGTTTTAGTCTTGACTTTTCTATTAATTTTGTTATGAAATTGTGTGGGTCACTCAACCTCTCAAGGATCCCCAAGTGCCATTTAGAGACAGTGAACAAAGTGGTCTCAAATCATGTCTTGAAATTCTGTGAATATAAGGATGTTAAGTGGTTGGAAAGCTTGTAGTAACAGGACTGACACAATTGATGAGCTTTGGGACTATTAAATTTTAACTTGGGCAAATGTAAGAATTTATAAAGAAATGATGCTTTTAACATCATGAGTTTTTACTTACTAATTTTAACTCATCACAAGCTTTTAGGGGTCACTGCTTCTTTTCTGTTATTAGGAACCCAAGGGCAGCAGGCTTAATGTCATTGACATTAAGGACAAAAACCAAATGCATTACCAGAAACACTATTCCAGGCTGTGAAATCCTTGAGCTTAGTAGTTGGCATTTGAATAATGTAGTAGACCCTCAGCAATTGATGAATGCATGAATGGCTTAGTGAAGGCATGGTGCTGGTTTCCTTTCATTTTACTAATTATTTTGTTGTGTTTTTTTTCTCCGCTACCAGGGTTTGAAACATAAAGGGATTGTGGGAGTTTTCTAAGCCTTACTGGAATGAAGTTGGCGTGACCTTTATTTATTTGCAGCAGCGGTTGCTTTCTGAAGCTGTTGGATGCTCTTAATCTTTGCTGTTTATAGATACAATTTTAACACTTAGTTAAAATTGAAATTTTATTATATTAGTTCTTAAGCTTAAAAAAATTAGTTCACTTTTAATTCTCTTTACTCATATGAACAAGAAATTCTGTGTTGGGGAATGTACATATAGAATAATAATTTTAAATGCTATTTTAAATTTTTAAATTTGACTCTTGAAATTACCTATGATTGTTAATTCCTGGTGTCTTCTTATGGAACTATCATAATTAGATGTACAAAATGTGTAGCTCAGCAGAGATCTACATCATTACTAAGATACTAAACATACTGTGTTTCTGGATGAGGCATACGTCATTTAGAATCCTCATAATTTAATATCAGAATAAATGTATAATATTTCATAAAAACAAAGCTTCCCTTGTTCTCCAAATACAATGTAAGTTTCATTCTAAATTGGCACAGACTTACAGAATTTATAATAACTGAACTATACTAATACACAAACCAAACAAAATAAAAATATTCTGTTATGTTTTAATTGAAATATTATATCAACGATTTAAATACACACTAGTTATCAAAAGAAAACTTTAATTACTATTTTCCATGTTATTGATAATAAACCTCAATTGTTTAGACTATATTTAAATTGTAGCTTTCACACCACCATTGCCATCTTAAAATGTACATCTGTTGTTTCCCTAATTTATCTTAGTCTTATATTTCATACTCTTATTTTTATATATATGTATATGCCCCCAAAGTAGAAATTTCCTTCCATAAAGTCTTTTTTAACTTTATAAGTCGTTCTTTCCTATGTTAAATTAATTTTTTAATTTTTTAATCTAAAGATATTTTTACTCAGTTGCTCTAATACACTCTGACGAATAACTGACTAGCATTCTACTTATTTAGAAAAGCAGATAAAAATACTTTAAGGTTCAGCGCCCATAACACAGTGGTTACAGCACCAGCCACATACACCAAGGCTGGCAGGTTCGAACCTGGCCCAGGCCAGCTAAACAACAATGACAACTGCAACAAAAAATAGCTGGGTGTTGTGGTGGGCACCTGTAGTCCCAGCTACTTGGGAGGCTGAGGCAAGAGAATCGCTTAAGCCCAAGAGTTTGAGGTTGCTGTGAGCTGTGACACCACAGGACTCTACCAAGGGTGACATTGTGAGACTCTGTTTCAAAAAAAAAAATACTTTAAGTAACTCGGTTATGCCTGAGTGTGCTTCAAGGTTAACATAAGATTGTTTCTTATCCCACTAGTACTCTAGTAGTGTTCACTACTTGGAGCACTTTCTGCATTTTCTTTTTAAAAATAATAACTAAACCTTCATGTGTTAATCTAAAAAAATCTTATAAATTTAGAGATAATGAAGAATGCTATTTGTTATTATTGGTTAATATATTAGTGTTGGGTGATCATTTTTTGAATTTCTACAGTGAGTAAAATGTTGCTTTTATAAATAGTTTAAAGCCATTATTTATTTTATACTAAACATGCTATGCCCAGATGTCTTTTCCCTTTAGAACTTTTAGATTTAGGTGAACTAGCCATGTATGAAATACAGTATGTATATATGACAGAATGTGAAAACTCTATTTCATCTGGGCAATATGGTCTATTAATTAATATTGGAAATTAATATAAAATACCCAACAGAAAAAAAAATCACACAATACCTTTAAATCCAGCACATGACACTCTTCTGTTTGAAAAGGTTCCTAAGTCATAGCTAGCCCTGTTAACTATTATATAGTCATTAATCCTTTGTCACCATCTTGAGTAGTGTATAACAGAATCCAGAGAGTCAGTTATAATATCCCTTGCCATTTTATGTTCCCTTTAGCTTTATTCTAAATTGCAAGAATACTTGCAGGCCTCCTTTTATTTCATTATGTAGTTTAAACATGTTATATAACATCTGTCAAATGCAGACATTGATTTTAAACAATGCAAAATGCAATTGATCAGCAGTAGAGTTAAGATCTAAGGATAAAAATAGAGCACAATAATGGTTGGGATTTCAAGTCCTTCTACCAAGTCGATGACCTTGGTCTATTTATTTAGCCTTGCTCTCTCGCCTGTTAAGCTGGCCATAACAATACCTACTTCAACAAGTTGTTATATGGATAAATGAGATAATGAATATGAAATATTTAGCCTGTGGCAGACCTATTATATGTGCTCTACAAATAATATTGAATAATAATGATGTTAAAGTGTAAAAATGAATCAATTTTTCTTGTTATTTTATAGTTATTTTCTCTAGAATACACTCTTAGGTATAGATAATGTTATGTTTTAAAATAAAACATATATTTAAAATATAAATTATAACAATAGAATATCTCACGTGATTTCACTAAATGAACACTGACTAAATTTACTTTTAATATGAGTACGTTAAATTATGTGGCTTCCTGTAGTAACTTAAGGAGTATAGAATTAGCATGCAAAGCAAAACCATTTTATACTTCTTCTAATTAGCTTAGTCAAATTTCAAATGCTAAAGTGTAAAGGTTCTAGTACATTATCTCTAAAACAGGCAGCAATGTTCTAGTGGAGTTTATTTTCTAATTCTTTATTATTTTTCAAGATCTTTAATATATTAACTTTTAAAACTTTGCCAGTAAAGCCAATATTTTACTCATTTTTTTTTTGTATTCCTAGCAGCACCTAGCATATAGCGGCATTTGGCAAACAAGAGGAATCAGAAAAAAAATGTTTTACAACTTAATGTAATAGATTTAATTGGTATTTTCTTTTTTATACAATGTCTAGTCTACTATTTCTACCTTTCCTTCTTCCACCCCAATTCTAAATGCTACCAAATGCCTGAATAGGAGAGCTACTATTGCTCATTACCAGTGTGTTTTATGAGGCCCTGAATGTTGTAATATATACATACAGAGCCATTTATATGCATCCGTTACCTTCCTATTTATTTATACATTGGACTCTTGAAGTACACTTTAATTTATAGAAACCACAAAGGGTTCTTTTTAGCTTACTGATTTAGTACCCTTCAGATTAGCATGCAATCCAAGTATCCTATATAGAAACCATTCAGAATTAACAATGTTATCTCCCCCCTTGAGGTTAAGAGAAAATAAGAATGAAAATGTAACCACATAGGGGAGGAAAGGAATAGTTAGAAGATTTAAATCTACCAGAGTATTTTTCTTCCTGTCAAACCTGCAATTTGAACTGCAGCCAGTTTTTGTGTAAATGCTGCCATTCTGTCCTTTCCTCATGGCTGCTGATGAACATTTTCAAGAGGAATTTTTTTAAAAGGCATACAGAGAATGGGGTCCCATAATGGGCTATATAATTTGTGAGACCTAGAGTAGAATGAAAATACCAAGCCCCCTGTTCAAAAACAATTATGAATTCCAAGACAGCAACAACAGGACATAAAACCAAGTGTAGGTTCATGTGTGATTGTGTATGTCACACTTCCGCCAAGTTGGCCCTGTAGGGTTCCCTATTTCTGACAGATGATCTTGTTGTTGTCACTTTGCATAGCAACTCTTTAGAGTAAATGCCTTCTTTGTATCTAAAAGCATTGAGACCCTTAGACAATAAAAAGAGATGTGAACAATCTGTCCTGACCATGCAGCTAGACTGGCCAGTGTGATTATTGAATTGTAACATGGTCAGCAAGGTCATGAAATTAAGAATTATGGGATAGTTCATCCCATGAGTAAAGAGGGATAGAGGAAGCAACAGGGGAGAGGGAAGCATTTATTTAGTGTCTTCTTTGGATAAGTGCCATATTGGAATCTTTTAAAGGCATTATCAAGGTTTAGCATGTCATCCATATAAAGTAATCTTTATTACCTAATTTCATTTTCTGCCTTATCAAACTGAGCCTCACGTATATAAAATAATTTGTTTACAGTCACATAGCAAGTCACATTGGCAGTATGGCAGTATCCATCTTGATATGAAGCCCATGTTCTTTCCATGGCTGTTCATACCATGCAGCTGTCTGTATCTCCTTAGAAGATGATATCCACAGTAAAAGTGCAGACTTGAGAGTTATATGCCAAAAGCACAAGTACAGTTGGGCAGGAAATTTAGCATGGCAGAGTCTTGAGTCTAACACAGACTGAGGCCATGGACCAAGGACAGAATGAAGTTAGTAAAAACAGAGTCCTTCTTATCTTGACCAGGCAGGGGAAACTAGCTCCCTCACAGTAGACTAATGCAGTGGTCACAGAACAAATGGACATGTTGGAGATGGGTATAAGATAACACTTACATTGCTGCAAAATATAATATTTTCCTATAGTAAAGGCAAAAAAAATCAAAATGATGGAACGCAGGCTTCAGAAAATTCAGTGAGGGTCTATGAAACATCTGCAAGCATATTTTAGGGCAGTATATTCTAAGCTTCATCATTCATATTCCACTTTTTTCATGATTTTGCTGTGTTTAAGTCTTAACAATACTGTGATAGATGCAACATATATTTTAAATCTTTTATTCTATACAGATATCAGCATGAATAGAGTTATCTTGACTAAATCACTAGCTTTCTGTCTTCAGTAAAGCCATTAAACTAATTGTTTAAGCTCATTTGCTCTTCAGTTCATTCAACTAACATTTATTAAGTGCTTTGTATGTTCTAGAATTTGCCTGGTGTGGGTAGTAGGTGGGAGTAGAGGGAAGCAAAGAAGTCGGAGATGAGTACAGCACAGTCTGTGTCTCAGAGGGATTCAGAATAAAATAGTTGTCATACAATTTCAGATTATTCATAGAATGCTGAGAAAGCAGCATTGAAGAAGTACCAAACTTTGCCTGGAAGAGGTGGGCAACTTTATACAAAGGTAACCTTGAACAGGGAAGTCTAGATAAATAAATAGGAAGAGTTCACCAAACAGAGTTGGGAGATTCATCTTTCCTGGATCTTGGTCAAATATTTTTTACATTGTCTTATCACGTAATTAAAAAAAAATCAAGATTTTTTTATGTTAAATCAGTTCAATCTGGTGGTTGTTATCAAGAAGTTTTCAGATTAAGGTTGTTTAGAAACAAACATTTTATTTTAGGTGTAATGAATCAAATAATAGAAAGAAAATATAACCATAACATTCATGAGTATTTTGGCATATAGTTCTTCTGTCTATAATGTATAATATAGGTGTATTGTGTGTGTATGTGTTTTCTTTGCATCTGAGTTTTGTTTTTTTTTTTTTATTGAATGGTAACTATGTACATTAATGCACTTCTGGGGTACAGTGTGGGGTTTTCACATGCAATCTGAAATACTTCCATCAAACTGGTCAACACAGCCTTCATGTCATTTTCTCAGTTATGCATCTGAGTTTTTAAATAGATTGTACAGAATAAAATGTTAATTACTTTCTTTTACTGTTGCTTTCATTTTTCCTTGTAAAAAAGTTTTAACAAAAGGTGATGTGTATGTTACTTACAATACACGTTTACCACAACTATTTTTTTTTTTTGGCTTCTAGTGTAAAACTCTTTCTGGAGTCTGTGACCACATTATATCCTTGTCATCAGATCCTCTGGTTTCACAGTCTGCTCACCTGGAAGTGATTCAGCTGGCAAACATCAAACCAAGTGAAGGGCTGGTAAGAGATACCATGTTTATCAAAACCTCCATCCATCAGCATACAGCTAATGATGTGGACAAAGCATCCTCCAAATGTGGAAATCTGGGTACTTTTTTCCTCAAGCAGTTAAAATAGTGGAAGTTTATCTAGCATGATAAGAATTTTTATGAAGATAAATGAAAATGAAGGAGTATTAAAATGGTATTTCCGAATTATCCTGTTTCATTTGGTGATCATTTAGCTTTGATTGAGTTCTTTCATTTCTCCCCACCAAAATTCCTTAGGCTTAAAAGAAGTTTAAGTTAAGGATTTTATAATAAATACCACAATATTACCTGCTCATATAAGTAGGTATTTTATTTGTTCTGTTTGTCTTAGTTTGGTTTGTTGTAGTTTTAATATGTCTTCCTTTTCCTAGGGTGGTTAAACTAAACAAACTGAGATACTCTTTTCTTGTTGTTGTCGCAGTTTTCATTGTTGTTTTAGCTGGCCCAGGCCGGGTTAGAACCCCCCAACCTCGGTGTATATGGCCCTACCCACTGAGCTATGGGCACCACCTGAGATACTCTTTATAACTCACCTTCATTCTTATAAGGGTGAATAAGCAAGTGGATGTGGCCAACCCAAGACCAACATCTGTGACATATATTTGTATTACATAGTAATAAATATAATCATCTTTTAAATATTGTTCAACTAATTAAAAAATATATTGATTCTAAATTTAACCCAAGGGAGAGAGGTTTTTTGAAAAATGAGCCTATAGAAAGAAAGCATGTAACATTGATATTGATGAGGGAGAAATTAAAAAAACAAGAGACTGCCTAGAGAATGTCTTAACTCCGACCCAACTATTACATGTTAAGTTGGTGCTATGGTGTCTTTCTGTCCACATATAAATTACCATTGAAAGACATTTTGGAAAATAGAAATATTGGCACCAACATTGATGATTGGATTTAGATAATATATTCTTAAATATCTGTAAGCAAGCTTAACTTTTTATGTGTCTTTTATTTTTCATATATGTGTATATGGGTATAAAGTGTATATATATGTATATATACACATGTGTTCACATACATATATATATGTATATATGTGTTTCAGAAGGCAAAACCTTTATTGACCAGTGATCACCAGTAATATTTTTAGTTTGAGATCATCTATTCTATAGAGGAACATTTCACCTGATTTGACGAATTATAAAGATTTTTCTTTCTACATCTCACCTCTCAGTAGTTATAAAGGAAAGGAAGCAATCTAAGCTTGATTTTTGGAGTGTAAAATTATGAACTAATACTACATTATATTAAACTGGAATTCAGGATACCTGGATACAAATCACTTAACATAAAAAATATGAGAATGATCTTTAAGAGGTAGGAGAATAAATTTAACCAGCTTGGCCTTGATCTTATCACATGGAAGGGAGCAGGAATAGATCATCATTGAAGCTCCTAGCTCTGTGAGTCTGTGGTTCTAAAGAGAAAGGAGCTTGAATTTTTTTTTCCTGTAATTTCCACTCAAATCATGGGGAAGATAACCATGTGAAGTGAGTCAGCACAATGCTAATTAACCGACACTGTGAAATTTTGATTTTTTTGTAAAGGTATAGCCCTGAACAGGTCTTTTCTTTTTGTTTTTTACTTTTTTTTATTTCAGGTTAACGTGAGGGTAAAACAATTACATTACAGTGTTTACATTTGTTAAGTAGAGTCCCTGTTGTAGTTGTGTCCCACATCCAAGAGGTGTGCCATGCACCCTTATATTGTGCCCATTAAGTGGCAGCACACCAATCCTTCTTACTCCTCCCCTTTTTCTCTTAAGTGGGTGTGTATTAGATCATCTGCTGGCTTCTCCTTATTGTTGAGTACATTGTATACTTGGTTTTTCATTCTTGTGGTACTTTACTAAGAAGAAATGTGTTTCAACTCCACCCAGGTTAACACTAAAGTTGTAAAGTCTCCATCTTTTTATGGCTGAGTAGTTTTTTTAATTTAAAGGAGAGATCAGGGTCTGCTCTTTTGAATAGTCATAAATTTAAAATGCTAAGAACCAGATTCATTTAAATAGTCTGGAAAATGGCTGGAAGAGAAAAGAAACTAGTGCCTACTATTTGCCAGGTATGTTTCTCACAACTCTATGCAGTAGGTATTAATGTTCTTATTTTACAAATGAGAAAACAGAATTACAGATCTTTACCAATTTGCTCTGCATCACATATTGGTAATAGACAATAAAGGCAGGGTTTAAGTCCAAGTAAATCTAAATGAAGTACATCTGAAGAGTTTTTTCCCTATCCCACATTCAGATTTGGAATTGCTAAAGGGATATGTGAGAAGCTTAGGAAGATGACTTTAAAACTGGAACTATTTAGAGAAATTTTATTTTTAAAGGGCAGTAGGCAGCACTTCACTGAGATGATCATTCAAAGGAAGGAAAAGAAAATCCTAAAATGTTAAATATTAATACAAAGAGTTAAGGATAAAACTATTTCTTGTGATTTGAATTAAAGGGGAAAATACTAAATAGAGATTTTATATAGCTTATTGAGGGTATCATTTTAAAACTCAACGATTTGTAAGTAAATTTAATCAATCACATTTGAAGTAAAAAAAAGGATTTTGGTAGCATTTAGCCTATGCTTAGCCATGGAAAGTATATAAATGTAAGAAAAGTAAAGAAATGGAAAGAGGGGGAGGCACCTGTGGCTCATAGGAGTAGGGCGCTGGCCCCATATGCCAGAGGTGGTGGGTTCAAACCCAGCCCCGGCTAAAAACTTCAAAAAAAAAAAAAAGAAAGAAAGAAAGAAGAAGAAAAGAAAAGAAATGGAAAGAGGTAAGAGGATAACAAGATTTAATGAAATTTCACAGTTGAAAACCAATGGGAGGATCCGGGACATGGAAAAACAAAACTGTTCCTGACACACACACACACCCCCTTGGTATACAGCTGTTTAATTAGCTTAGATCTACAGAAGGTCTTCTGCCAATTTCAAGACAGAACTTTTTTCATGGGCAAAAGGTAACTGTTTTGTTCTTCCACTGATAAACTGGATAGATTGTGCATCAGCTTTCTAGTTAGTCAAATTTCCTAGGATTTCTAAGATTTGAGAGTCCTGAAGCATGATAAGGAATGGTGGGAAATTACCTAGTTATGATTAAAACATATAAAAATAGTTTCTAATGTGCTTTTAAACAAAAACAATTAGAGGAAAATTAAAGAAAGAAAAATGAGAGTTATTGAAATATATCAAAACTGGATGAGAGCCCAAAGATAACTTGAATACAGAGAAAGGTGTTATGGTGGGGGGCATCCTTGGGGAAGTCTCTTGGCCTCAGAAAGTTCTTTTTCTATTTAGGTACTTGAATTGTCTCCAAATATGCCTTATTTTACCAACTCGACTGTGAGGTTGCTTTGGCTCCTGTTGGGTAACCAACATTTGGAGACAGTGAAACAAATGTCTTTTTGGTAAGCTGTGCCAAATGATGGAGAGAGAGCTGTGCAAGTCAGCTCTAGAATTAATTGGCTAAAAAAAGAGAGAGAGAGATGAAGGTTTTGATGAAATGGAAGGCCATATTTGTCACAGTTCCAGAAAAAGAGCCATTTGAATTACATGTCCTCCTGCTGTTTGGCCCTCTCTCAGAGGTGAACAACTAATCAGATGTATTTCTGTAGACTCTGTTATTCAGAAGATGATTAGTTTGAAATTCATCCAGGCAACTTGTTTCTTCTCTTTCTTCTGGTGCCTGACTTTTGCCCATTTTTCTCAGTATCATGACAAGGAGATTAATAAGGATGAAGAAGTCAGTTTTGATTATTTAAAATAGTTACAGCATGTTTTATTGAGTTTAGAAATGAAAATATCACATGAAACAAAATACATATACTGTATATTTGTAGCATTGTAGAAATATGTTTTATTTCTGTCCTGTCGCTCAAGACTATGAAAAGTTTTTAGAATTGAACTTACATGTATATCTAGATCCATCTTTAAGCATTAAAAAAAAGTTCATCCATCCGAAAAAAGTAGCTTAGTATAAATTATATAACATTGCTATAATGACAGCTTCTTCTATAACTACTAGGTGCTTTCTTCAGTTTACAATTATCAGTTTTTTAAGTTAGTGGTATATGCAGTAATTACAAACAAATATTATTTTCAGAGCAATAACTACATTATTTTCATGATATTTTTATTATCCCTATAACAGTAGTATCTTTTCTAAGCATATTTCTTAGGATGCTATATTTTTTCTATGACTTAATCATTTATGGAATCATTTTAGAATTCTTGTCTAACATCTTTATTTTATAATCAATAATATACAATATTGAAAGAAATGTGGAGGGAAAGATAATCAGCTTCTGCTTACCATTATCAGGAGACATGAGTGATTAAAATGAATTTATGAAATATCAAACCCAGTTGTTTTTATAACTACAATTTTACATACTACATGTGCACTGGTGCTTACTTTGGCAGCACGTTTACAAAAAGTATACGTGGTGAAGTGGTCTTAGTCTTTTAGAATAGATGCTGAACAGTGAATGGTTTGACTTTAATATCCACAGTTGCCAAATATTATATTCTAATAAGAAAAGTTACAGTGCACAACTCTGCTAATTTGGTAATAAATTAATCAGAAGCCTACTAGTTCAGAGTGTGGACTCTGGAATCAAACTGTCTGGGCCTGAAACCTGCTTTGGTTTCACTACCTTGGGCAGACACTCAAGATTCTCTGTGCCTCCATCTCCTTGCCTGTAAACAGAAGTAATGATAATTTCCACCATATAAGCTATTGTGAAGTAAATATAAAACATTTAAAACAACTCTCGGCACATTGTAACAAGTAGTATTAGTGATGATGTGAGAGATAATGACAGGTTATGATTGTTTTGTATGTCCAAGTGCTATGTATTATTTTGTTCACTTTTTTTCCACCTTATACTCTTATTTTCCTTCTATGTAAAACCTAAAGCAAAATTTAGTGTCTAACTCTTACAAATAATCAGTCATGCTTTGCTTGACCACAGGGATACATTCTGAAAAATGCATCCTTACATAATTTTATCATTGTGTGAACATCATAGCATATGCTTACACAAATTTATATAGCATAGCCTACTACAGACCTAAATTACATGGTATAGGCTATTGCTTCTAGGCTATAAACCTGTATAGCAAGATACTGTACTGTATACGGTCAGCAGTTCTAACACAGGTGAGTATTTATATATCCCAATATATCTAAACATAGAAATGACAGTAAAAATATAGTATCATAATTTTATGGGACCACCATCATATATGTGGTTTGTTATTGACCAAAATGTCATTATGGGGCACATGACTATATTTTAAGACCTTACTAATTTGATGTAATCTTGGTAATACCTGAGGTGAAAATGTTATTTTCCTCTTCTCTCTAAAATAGTATCATTGTATTTACCTTCTAATAATAATGAGACAAATATTAACTGCAAATGTAAGTACATTGTGCATCTGTCATCAGTGTCAGGCTAAATATTATCATACTGTCATAGCCAAGAACTACTGGCCAATTTAATTAATTTCTGTTTTCCCTTTGTTGAGGTTAATTATTCATTTTATATAAAGTAATAAGGATAAGTTCTCATTTTAAAAACTAAACAGCTTTTAAATTTTTATCTTTTAAAATCACATTCCTTTTGTTTAGCATTAGACATTCAGGCTAAGCCATTTTTGGAACTGATGACATTTTAGGCATAGGATATATTGAAGTAACTTTATAGAATTAAAACCCAGTGGTTTCTCAGTACTTTTATACCATGAACTTTACTGCTTCTCTTTTTATCTCTTATTGTCAAAGAAAACAGTATATATTCATGTGCCGAAATATTTAATTAATATAAAGTATTAACATTATAAGGAGTTTTTGCTGTACATAAGCCCGAAACATACACTTTTTCTGAAATGTTACCGTTACTGTTAAATCTCCTATATTTCAGATTTGAAGTTAATTAAAATCAGTGTTTTTAATTTTTTAAATCAACATTTGAAAATTCAAAGTTAAATTCAGATAATTTTTCCCCAAAGAATTTAAATTACCAAACAAAATTTTCCTGAAAGGGAAAAAAGCTATTCAGTGAATCATCTGTTTTCTTCCTGATTTACTTAAAAGTTATTAAATATTTAAGATGTGAATCCCTTATTGTGATTTTTTTCTTTAAAGTTCTGTCACTGTCCATAATTGAAAATTTTTATTTGCTTTTAAAGCATATATGATTTCAAAATTTATATTTAATTTTTAAGCTTTAATGAAGTTTTATCTAAAATGACTTTATTTAAATAGAACCTCACCTTCTTTACTGGGGAGAGGAATTATAACACATAACCTTTTAATTATGTGTTGATGATACAGAGATTATTGGATGTAATTATTAATACTACAAAATAGCAGGAGAGTGAAAATTATATAAAAACTGTTTTCTCTTCTGGCTCTAGATAGTTATCATTAAAGTATTTCTGTGGAAACCTTTTGATTATGTAATATCTATCAAGCAAAATAAGCTAATAATATACAAGCATTTGAGTTTCCCATTCAACTTTTATTTTGGCACAAATACGTACTGTGGATTTGAAGGGAAGTGAAGTGTGTTCTTTCTTCAGAATATTGAATTACCATGTTACATTTTATAAATTTCCTGGGTAATTTACTTATCAAGTAGTTATTTGATTGAGTATGGGCTTCTCTGGACAAACATTAGAAACAAAAACATGTAGCTGGTAATTTCTTAACCAGTTTAGAGACAGCATCTGTCTTTATGGATTCTTCTTTGCGGCATGTAGCAAGTTTAATTTAATAGAGCAATTTTTTATAAATTAGGTGATAATGTTCTTGAAAATATTCCCATTACCTTACTTTTTTTCTGATGCTGTCTTTTTCTTAGGGTATGTATATTAAATCAACATATGATGGCCTCCATGTAATTACTGGAACCACAGAAAATGTAAGTATTTCAACATTTCAAATTTTGGTGTGTGTTTTTCCCTTTTATTGTTAAACAACTTACATCTTACATGGTTGAGGTTGGCATCTGAGGAAATGAACAGACAGGAGATAAAATTAAAAAGACATCCTAAGTAGGTATTTGTTTCATTAGAATTTGTTATTTTATTTTAAGAGTAGCTGTTTACTTAAAGTAAATCAGACATTTTCTGTTCACAGCCAGAGATTTGACTTTGTTTAGTATTTTCTAGTTTGTGACAGTTATTGTGACATCTAAAAGAATCCACTTCCATCTGTCAAATAGTTATTTTAAGAAGCTTAGCTCATATAAGAAACATCAGATAAGTTAGGCTTTCTGAATACCTGCAGTATAACAGGAAAGACTATGCTGTAGAGAACTATAACTATGCTATGGAGAAAGAAATATGAGTTGATCATGCTGGGCATTAACATGATCATTGTGATAGAATTGAATAGCATAGCAAATCATTCCTGCATTTTCTCATTTCAGATTTCCATTCTAATATAAGCAGGTGCTAAGTTCTATTCTTACGTTTTTTGTTTTAGAGATTCTGACAAATTGCATATTTATGCTATGTTCCTATAAAGAAGAGAGAGGCAGAATTACTTTAATCTCAAGTTATGATTTCTCAACATTTTACCACCATTTTCTTTTTAAAAATCAACATTCTTTTTATCTAATTCACCTATTACTTTAATCACTTATTGATTTTTTGCTCACCCTTCTCTTGGTTTCTTGCAAAAGGTGAAACATAATATACATTGCAGTTGGATTGCTGTAGTGGCCTCACTTTTGTTATTAAATATAAAAGTCATAAAGGATCAAGAATATCAGTAAAATGCATAGTACAAATTTTTATAAGAATTTTAAATGGAGTATGATGCTGCAAACTATACTCTTGTCACTGATTATCCTCATTATATGTATATTTATTTGACCATTTATTCACTTAACCATAGCTTCATGTCTGCTATGTTCCAGGCATGGCGCTAGGTATTAGAAGAATTTTTAAAATAAATTAGCTTGCTGCCCCTAAGAGGTGGGTAGCATGTTGGGGTTCATATGTATAAACAGGTAGTACAATTTGCTTGGCTGCCCAAAGGAAAGAGTAGCAAATGCTACCATGGGAAATCAAAGAAGAAATCACAGAAACACTGATTTTGAACTGTATCTTGAAGCATTAGTAGGAATGAATCTCTTTATGTTGTGTGGGGTCTGTAAAAACAAGATGAATACTGTATCTTGTTTATATTAATTACTCAGTAATTCTTGATATATGGATAAATGATCAAAAGAAAGATTGATTCTGGGAGTAGTTCAGATATATTATTTATTAAGAGTTGATTCTTTGATTCTTCTTTTTTCTTGAAAATATTTTACTATTTTTGGCAACCTCAGTCATTTACAATTAGGAGATATGTCTTGAGTCCTAGTAAAGCTGCTCACTAAAGTGGGTAAGTTATTTTGCTCTGCTATACCATAGTTTCTTACTTTTCTTATATGTAAAATAAGGATTTTGGACAAAATAAGCCCTAGGATCCCTCTTAACACTGAAAGTTTATAATTTATATGACTTTTTTTACTTACCTATATAAAAAGTAGTTTTAGTTTCTTTGGCTACTATGTACCAACTATCATTTTCTTTTATACCATGGCTAGAGCCATTTGATATTTTTCTTTTGTACTTTCCTTTAAAAAGGTGAGTTGTGAACCAAATAGCACAGAGACCAACTGTAGTTACAGCTATATTAAAGTAATGATTTACAATCTTTTCAAAATTGTTGCATGATACTTGTCTGATTTGCTAATATGTTCACCCCGTAAAGGTGCTATGAGATTAAGTACATTATTGTTATTATACTGTTCTTAGAGTTGCATTGACACATGAATCTATTCTTTTAATAATGTACTTATTACTACTTCAATAACTGAAACTCTCTGGGACATCATCTTATCTTGAATTCTAGCCTATGACAAATAATTCTATGTGAAATTTTTAAATTTCTTGACTTGAGGTTAATATCATTTCATGACTTCTACATTTTTAGAAATAATTGGAAATGAATCAGAAATAAAGTAACTGGAAATCACTTTTAAACTAAACTATATTCCAGTGTCTCAAAAGTAACATTTTACTTTGCAGATTCTATTACCATATCATTCTTTAGCTTTCTCTAGATAATAATGAATAATGTCACAGGTTTTATGTTTGTATTTAATAGATAAACACACATATATATATGATACATTTTATAAAAATGCATTTCTATACATTTGAGACTTTACAAGCATATTGCCATATTAAAATGTCTAAAAATATGTATAATCAATAATTAGTAGTCACTAGAAGAAAAATAAAGAATATTTTTAACTCTTTACCCAGACATACGATATTATAAAATTTATATCTTAAATTTATATTTTTAGTTTCCTAAAAACTGCTTAAAACTTGTTAATATTAGCTTGCCAAGTTATTTTTGTCTATTTTTGTTTTTATCCTGTTATGGGAATAAAGGGAAAAGGGATAGGATTGCTATATCCCATGAAGTACTGGCATCTTAGTTCATTTGTTGTGGTTTTATTGGCTAATATATTAACACTATAAGAAGCATAAGAAATAGACATTTAGAATATTTTATCATGCAATTTTCACCTAATTGTAGTCCATCTTTTAGTATATTTTTCTAGATTATCCAGAATTAGTATTATTAATGATGAAATTAGTTATCAATTTAATTATCAGACTTCAAAGCTTTGATGCTGATCATATGCATGTACTTGAAAATATTGATTTTATGGAGTTAATGTGAATTATTTATATTAAATGGAAAGGATCAAAGTAAAATAAAGATCATGTTTTGAAATATATTTTCAAAGCATGTACCCCGTAGACCCTAACAGGGCTGCCTATATAAAGTTTGCAAAGGTTAAAGCCAATTATTTTTCCATAATATTCTCAGAAATATGTTATTTTTTATAGCATAAATATCTATATGTTGTTTTGAATTTCTATTTGTTGTCGTATATTATATATAGAATGCAAACAATACTTTAAATACTAATAACCGTTTTTGTTATTTTAATTTCTTAAAGAGTGTAATTAATTTTTTATCTAACTTAAGACAGCTTTGTCATATTTTTAAGGACAGGAAATCACTGATAAAATGTATGTTTTTTATTCTTTTTTGTTAAATTCAGTCACCTGCAGATCGGTGCAAGAAGATCCATGCTGGTGATGAAGTGATTCAAGTTAATCATCAGACTGTGGTATGTATAATTACCTTAAGAGTCAGTGGGAGGAACAAATTCTAAGATTTTCTAAAACTTTAGAAGACAATTGTAAAATGAAATGCTTGTTTGTGTACAAATTATTGAACAACTGTTTTTAAAAAAGTGAACAACTATTTGTTTTTAATTATTTGATGCAATGTAAGATATGGCTTTTAAAAAATTTTAAAATATGGTGGTTGAGGTTAGGTATGCCTTTCTATATGGACAGGTACTGGATAATAGTATGGGGTGGCCATAAAGTTCATGTGCAGTTTAAAATAGTGTGCAAATTAAAATTGTATACAAACATTATGGCCACCCTGTATATACCCCCATCAACTGTGATAACAATTTTGGAATAGAAATTAAAGTGAAGATGCATATACATTGAACCTTTTCTTAATGTTATTTTTTAAAGTTTCATTTCATAAAGGATGAATTACCCAGTATACATTGTTTTATAATAGCATAAATTCATTTCTACTTTAACATTGTTTTGTTTATTAAAGCATCTAATGGATTTGGGGGAAGTTCATTTTAAATTTAAATCTTTGAAAAAAATTTTGATCTTTAATAGCTGAATTGGCTCTTCATAGAGGACAGTAGTTTTGGTTTTAAATCCATTGCACTTTACTAAATAAGTTCATAAAATTTCCTTACCCTATAAACCTTCATACAACTATGAATTACAATGGCATTTTATGACAATGGTAGATTTTCAAGGACTGGTATTTTTAATCTTAAATTTAGAAAATGAACATTGTATGCTTTTCATTTTGGACCATTTTATGTCTAAGTTGATTTACTGTGTTCCCCTCTTTTTGCCAAAATAAAGTAAGTATATTGTCTAAAAACATGAAGTTAAAATTATCTAAGATCATCAATATATTAATCTTCATTTGAAAAATCAGGATTTTTTGATGCATATTCTACTTGTAGCTCACAACTTTTCAGTAGAAAATATTTCCTATTATACAGTTTAACTAAATTTGCTTTTATATGTCCTAGTTATAGAAGAAATTTTGTAAGAGGACTGATTTTTTTTTTCTCAGTGATTTTGATCTTAAGGCAAATGCCCTTTCAGTTTTGGCTTTGAATAAATTGAGAAGTTGGTGACATTTTGGAAAGACTCCTAACTGCTGAAAATTAAAGCCATAATGTCTCTTCAATATATTCATTGTCTAAGTGAAGTAAAAGTTGATGAATGTTTTAAAAATTAAATGCATGAATGTGTAGTTGGCACTGAACAGTAGACTGTTGGTAATAGACAAAGCCTTTCCACACTATGGCCACTTGATGACTTTCTGTTCTGATTACTAGGAACTGTACAAAGTGATTGTCCTGACTCGTATCTTGTCCCAAAGGATGAGGATTTGGGCAGTGGGATAAAGCAGCTGCTTTGGTAGATGAGCAGCTTTTTCCTCTTCTAATGTTCCTGCTGCCTCCATTTCTGTAATGTGACCTTAAGAAATATGGCATCTGTTGAATAGTTTCTGCATGCATTTCCAGATGGTCAATTCTAAGAGGATAGAAATTAATCTCTAATAAAATTGTTGAAACGATACCTTTTGTGGAGCAAAGATTCTAATGTTTATCGAATGAATATGAAGGTCTTTAAAAGTTTACAAATGAACTAATGAAATCTGTATGAATTGATGACATTTAAATACTACTAGAATGTATAAATACATCTTTGCGTCACAGGAATATTCTAAAATATTCAAGACTACACGGAGTGATGGTTGGGGAAACTTGGTTCCAGCTTTTGCTCTGAAATTGACTTCTTTCTTTAAGTGATCATAGTACCTGAACATCGCTTTACCTTTTTACAATAGTAATAGCCATAGCTAATACTTACTGTGTTCTTACAGTGTGCCAAGCATCATGTTAAGTATTTTACATGTTTTATTTATTTCTTCAAATAATCCTGCAATTAAGGTGCATATGGAAATTAAACTCAGAATGATTATTTAACTCACCCAATACACAAAGAAAAGCTCTTCGACTCCCATGTTCTTTTTTTAATTTTATTAAACTCTCTCCCCAAACTCAAAACATACAAAATTATCAAAGGGGAAGAATCCTAATAAGCATGTATGTAAATCTCAGGATTCAGTGAGAGATTAAGAGGGGCCAAGTGTTAAAGAAGAGGGAAAGAAGTGAGAATTTACAAAACCAGGATAGCAAATCAGCTGAACTGAATTTAAACATAGGGTTGAAAGTTAACTTTACTGCTACTTCTTCACTTCTTTCCCTCAGAGAATATATGTAAAACACCTATCATAATGTGGGGCACACATTAGGAACGCAGTAACAATTAACTTTTCTACCTCCCTTCTTCCTTCTTACCTCCTACAACAGTTGGACCATTTGGAATCCTCTTTCTTGGCAGACTGCTACTAGAGTCAGCAAATTGATTTTGGATTATAAGAGACAGGAAAACATGTTAACTTTTGTGAAAGTAGTGTTGATTAATAATGTTATCTGTTATCAGGTTATCTTCTTTGTATTCAAGTGAGAGGTATATTTGTGCAAGAATGATGCATTTCATTAAATGCAACGTATTCTGCCTTCTTTTCCTTACTTTTGCCTGTGTCATGCCCTGTATAGTGCTTATAACTTCTTGCTAGACGATATACCGAGATGATGAAATGGAAATTCTTTGGGTTTTGGTACTATGAATGGTTTGGTAGGTAGATAAATTAATTGAAAGAAATACAAATTATTTATAGTCGGCACTTATCCCTTCTCTCCTTACATTCATTACCTGGACATTAGGGGTTTATTATAAAAATAAGTTATATCGGCTCAGCACCTGTGGCTCAAGCAGCTAAGGCACCAGCTACATACACCTGAGCTGGTGAATTCGAATCCAGCCCGGGCCCACCAAACAACAATGATGGCTGCAACAAAAAATAGCTGGGCATTGTGGCGGGCGCCTGTAGTCCCAGCTATTTGGGAGGCTGAAGCAAGAGAATCACTTATGCCCAAGAGTTTAAGGTTGCTATGAGCAGTGATGCCACGGCACTCTACCCAGGATGACAGCTTGAGGCTCTGTCTCCAAAAAATAAATAAATAAGTTATAGTAATGTATAGCCTAGTACATTTGAAATACACGATTAGTGTTCTATATCCATGAATTAGTTGATTAGAATAGCAAGATGTTGTCAGTATTGTTCTATATCAGTTTAGATTCAAGAATGAAAAGAGAAATGTTAAATCTAGTTTAAATGATACTAGCCCAGTTACTATTTTTTCTGTAATTCTGAAATTTCCTACTACTACAGGTAATAATGTACAATATAAAATCAGATCATTTTTTATTGTTTAAAATACATAGAAAACAATTTGAAATTTTTCTCTAAGAGTCTGAAAAAGCTCAATAAATTACAGGTTAATTCAAATACATTTTTTAAAAATTGCTAGTACGGTGTATCTTCAAGATGTCCAATTAGATGTGTATGTTTCTAGTTTGGTCTTTTTTTAAAAAAGTATAGTTTTTATTTGAAATGAAACTGGAAGTTTTATGTCCTTTTTCATGTTACTCTATTCTTGATTATGAGTGGCTTTTAAGCTTTTCAAATTAACATACTTCTGTGGCTGAGAAAGTGTGGCTGCAAGGTAGGAAGAAGAAAAAAAAAAATCATGAACATCCAAGCAAAGCAGACTGAGTCCTATTACATGTCTTCCTGCCACTGAAGATCCAACTCCTCAAAGGCTGCTGGAATCTCCCACGATTTTTCCCACTTCGTCTGCTACTACATCCCTGTCTCTCTGGGAGATACCTCGGGAGAGTTTGAACCAGCATTTATTCCTTCATGATGCACTTTTAACACGTTTTTTAGCTGATGAGACTATTTATAGTTATTAAAATTATTGGGCATATTTCTAATGAATCTGTTAAATTTCTTGTTAATACTGGTTTTGGTGTGTAAGTGTTCTAAAGATTCTACCCATACTAAAAACAGATTTTTTTTTCCTAGGAATATCAGTTAAAAAGAATGACATATGTGATGATTGAATCTTGCATTTGAGAAATTTCCTTTTATTTTGTATAAATATTAAAACATATTCACTGATATTTTGAAAGGTATTCTGGAAACTGATGACTACATCATGACAAGAAATGGTTCAATAGATGTGGCTACAAAGGCTACTGGAGTGTAAAATAATCAGGTTGGGATAATCAAGAAAGCCAATTGCAGCAATATTCAGGATGTAGGACATTGATTAGTGAGAAATGGAAAATAAGTACATAAAGCTAGTGGTTTTATTACTCTCAAAATGATAAATATTATTGAGAAAGAGTAGAGATGGCAGAGAGAGGGGCAAAGAACATATTAAAGGACTTTGAGTCACTTGGAAACTTCATTCTAACTTTGTTTATGTGTTCTCCTTACTCTCACTCATCTCTCATTTCAGACTCTGTCATTATCCTCTTGTTTCTTCAATCCCAGAACAGCAGGAGAGTATTATTTAAAGGGGAAACCAATATAATCAGAATGGATGGCTAGTGTGATAACCCATTAAAGTTCATCTCTCCTTTTTCCAGTCTTTTACCCTACTACCCATTGTCTGGACTTCAGCAGAAATGAATGGCTCATTTAGTGGAATCAATCCCTTGATATTATCTAGCAGCAGATGTGCTTTAGTACTGTCTTTTTTAATTTACTAAATTGTCTTTATTTTTAAGTTTTTCTCCTAATTCCATTTTTCTCCTTCTTTACTGTTCTCATCGCTCTGTCTTGACTATTCTCCATTCTTTACTCTGTTCAATTTTCTTTATTCTTGCCTATTCTGTTCTCCTTTCTCAAAGGAGAAAGTATTTATCTGGTAATTCCTCACACCTAAGATATTGAAAACTGAGACAAATGACAGTGTTTCTGGTGTATACCACAACTTATTCCTGTAAACACAAGATGTTACTGAGCTATGGAGATTACATTCTCATGGTTTTCAGCATATTGCCTAATAAATAAATGGTTCTGATAATACCTTGAAATAACTATGTTAAAATTCTAAGAAATTGGTATTCTGAAATAGGGCAATTGAATAATTCTATCTTAGAAGAGGAAAATTATGCAAATTCATTTATCAAAAATTAAAGGAAAGGAAATAATACATCATAGATTTTAGATATATTTCAGATTCTACCTTATATGGTACTTGATGAGATTATCATAGTTTTTTTCTTTTGTTTTACATTGAACATTGTGTATTTAATAAGAATGTGTGGAAACTGGTTTTGAAGTGCCACATATTGATATAGATTGTATTTTTTATTTTTGGGGGGGGGAAATCAGTTCGTTGCTTTCATCCACTATAATATTCCATGATTTTTCTGCTATCAAACTAAAATTTATTCTCATAAGTCCTTATATAAAGAAGATAAGTTGTATGATGTTTGAATAATGGTAACTTTCTATTAACCAATTTATTTTCTCTTCAGATCTCTGCATCCTGATCTGGTTCCTTATTTATGTAGCTTTTACTAGATTCACCAGGAAAGAGTAATTACTTTTTTAAATGTTACTCTCATTTATTTTTATTATTAGAAAATATCTTTCAGTGTTAACATACACTTAATATGATCAAGCTATTTTACATGTGATTTAAAAAGATTTTCCTATAAGTGATTGTTTTGTGTGTTTAAAATGGATCTGTTGGCTGAAGTTATCACCTACTCTGGTGATAACTTTTTAAGCATGTAGATCATTTGCAAATCTATCAGTAACCCTAGCTCTTCTTATCCCCTTGTCATAAAAGCAAGAATCTGCCATTCACAATTGCCTGTCTAGTCCACTTTCTATCTGTAGTAGGGGTGGGCAATCAATAGATAACATTTAACTCCCTGATAAAAAATTATTACAGGGAATGGGAAACACTATATAACACCATATAATAGATAATTTAAGAGATAATGACAGTAATCTTTTAAATTCTTTTTAGGTTATTTAGTCCTAGGATTCAAGTATAGGTTTCATCTACTAAATTAACATTCTGATTACCATGTCAGCTGAAATTGCAGGTAATGTAGCTACTTGTTACTTTTACATTTCACACTGTCTCTTCTGAATTTTATTACCTTAATACTAGGCAACAAATGATTTCTTAAAATTGGAACAAATGGGATAGAAACAGAAATCATGAAATGTGAATGGCAGAGTTCACCATTTAGAGCTTACATTGAATGCCAATTTTGTCTGAGTTGCTGAGATTTTAGTAAAATGATTTCCAAAAGTAACTTCAGTGGAAGTATTTTGTAGCCATTATGGAAGTTCTTAAACTAAAAAAGTTTATTAATGAAGATTTAGGATATGTTTTTAGCCATATATATAGATAAATATACATGCTTTAGTTTGAGTTTGGATATAGACATATATTGCAGTATTTGCTAGGATTTTCAAATAAGCATTGTTGTTAAATGTCTACTAGTAAATGACATTTTGAAAATTATTCATAGCAAAGTTTTAAATTGTTAAACATGTTACATTTTTACTGTTAGAGTTTGGGTTGATTGTTCATTACTTTTGTCATTTGGGTTCCTAAATTAAATTTAAGCATGAATTTTTCATAAGTATGCCTGGTTTCCCAGAATACCTATAAATAGGAGTATTAAATTTTTAAATGATGATGCTTTATTTCATCTTTTAGGCTTGGTGACTAGGAGCCTTTTCCTTTTATTTTAAAATACATATATTTCCAGTAAGTTTATAAGAAGATCAGTAATGAAATATAGGAAGAAAATACTGAAATTTAATAACTTCCAAATGTGTGCAGTCATAAATTGCTTAAAAATTTAACTTATGAAAATATCTCTATAAAAATCTTATTTAAAAACCTGTATTATTATCATTATTTTAAAATATATATTACTGCTCTTTCGGGAACAGACGTTCTGCAGCATGATTAGAGGCTCATCCTACAGCTTCACCTTTCACTACAACAGGATTTTCTTCCTCTTCTTCTCTCCCTAGTAAAGACTTTCACACTCAATTAATTTTATATTTTGGAGAAGTCAGAAGACATCTTTGATGATATTTAAATAAAAAAATTGGTTTTGACTTAGTTTTCTGTAGCATATATAAATGAAAACCATGAAGCCTCCAAAATAAATCTTTGGCCTTGAGAGACTCTAGCATTACCAAATGCCATATTGAAATGGGAGACGGGAAAGAGAGCTGTATGTTCAAGATTCTGAACTATACCCACAGCTTTGGAATCGGCCAGTTACAGAAGCAGAGACATCAGTGATCAAAACTGCAGTTAATATAAATGACAGGTTACAGGAGATAGTGCAAGTAACAGGGTATAGAAAGTCACCATCTTTGGTGAAAACTATGTGGGTGATTCATGAAACTTAAAAATATGATTACTGTTTTCTTCCTCCCACGAACTTCCTCATGAGTCAATAAAGAAATTCTGAGGGCGGTGCCTGTGGCTCAAAGGAGTAGAGTGCCGGCCCCATATGCCAGAGATGGTGGGTTCAAACCCAGCCCTAGCCAAAAACTGCAAAAAAAAAAAAAAAAAGGAAAGAAAGAAAGAAAGAAATTCTGAGGGCTAAGTAATTTAACCCTCAGAACTTCTTGATTTTAGGGAGAAAAAAATATTAGTTTCTTGTAGTCTTCCGGTTGCTTCTTTCTCTTGGAATCCCTATTCATATTTAGCAAGGAGAAATTATGTTCTCTGTTAGAACTTTCTCTTAAAATACTATATGTATCTATGTACACACATATACCCACTACATACATGACTGTGAAATTCTCATGAAAATGAAGTATTAAAATAGGCATATGTAAATTCTAATTGTGAACAGTTCATCATGGTTCAAGTTTTACAATACAGTTAAGCCACATAAAAAGAAATACCTTTAAAACAAACAACCACAAAATGCCTTGATGTACTCTTATTTCACCAGATAAGTATCATTTAAAGTTAAGAAGGGCTGGGCATGGTGGCTCATGCCTGTAATCCAAGCATTCTGCAAGGCCAAGGTGGGAGGATCCTTTGAACTCAAGAGTTCAAGACCAACCTAAGCAAGAACAACACCCCCTCTCTACCAAAAAATAATAAAATTAGCCAAGCATGATGGCATTTACCTTTAGTTCCAGCTACTCAGGAGGCTGATGCAGATCAAACTTGAGTTTGATGTTACAGTGAAATATGACACCTCTGCACTCCAGCCTGAGTGACAGAGTAAGACTCTGTCCCCAAAATAAATACAGTAGAGAAGGATGTGGGGGTGAAGAATGGCTGAATGAATAAAGACATAAAACTGGGGCAGGGGTTTCCCTAATGTAAATAAAAGCTTTAATTCTCACATTCCTTCTTTTCATGTGTTTGTTCCTTTTAACTTCTCCCTTTTATTTCTTCAAATATTAGTAGAAGTTTGTAAAAACTTGGTATTTACAAACTTTTAGTCATGTTTGTAAATGTCGAGTTATATTTAAAATAGATAAACATTTGGGATATTTTGGGATACTCTGAATTACCTATTTCAATTACTCTAAGCTAGGGTTTAAAAATCACTTATTTACATTGAGTTTCCTAACCAAAAGCATACCCTTTAGCTTATATTCCTCTGTATTTGAGCTGTGAATAATTTTTTCTTTGCTTCTAATCAGTGAATAAATGATTATGGAAAAGAAAAATTGGAATATCTTCAAATGTACTGGAGTTTAATATTATAAAGTTTTTTAATGTTTTTTGAAAAATTTAAGTGAAAGTAAATTTTGTAGGTTGGTACTTAAGATTTTATAGTTTAGGATCTTTGAAAGACTTTGGATTTTAAACTTTATTATTTCTGAAATCCTTAAACGGTATGATATTTCCTTCACATAGCTTGTTTTGCTTAAGAGATAGATAGATAATCATTGGTATAAAACATTTAGCTTATTGGATACTCCAGTAATTTTCTTAGTAGTGCATAGTAACAGGACACTGTAATATCTCAGCACCAAAAAAATTGCCAAATACAGTGTGTCATTTGCTACAGCATGATGAGTTGTGTATTGAATTAAGTCTTTTCTGTGCTTTTAAAAAGAGCAGGAGAACATTTTGACATAGCATGACTCATCATCATACATTCATATAGGCACGCTTCAAGTCTCTGAAATTTCCTTTGGCAAAAGGTATCATTTATACATTATAACTTATGATTTAAAGTGAATATACAGGAGCATGTACCGATGTTGTTAAAGATTTGGTTTCTTTGTCTCAGAAGGGGTAATAACTTTGAAAATATGTTAAGAAATACTCTATTGTTTTACCCATGGGTGTAACGATGCTCAGCTCCTCTCTGGCAGTTACAAATATGCCATAATAAAGAAGGTCTGGGTTGATAGGCTTAAATTCTAACTTCTATGTTTATTTGTAACTTTGGCCACTTGGGACCATAAAGTAGCGGTTATATTTCATATGTTCGTCAAATAATTCACCAGCAGGTGTTTGGAAAACAGACCCCAGGGCAGATGCTATAGGGGTTAGGGACAATTTCTTCCCTCTAAATTCTCAGAGGAAAGGAAGCTGCTCATCTCTTCCGCACCAACCCCTAAGCCTCTTGTGCATCTAAATCAGGCAACCAATTGTCCAGGACCTGCCCACTTATGTTGCCCTCCACACAAAGGAATGCCTGCTGTCTGCTTCAGCCTGATCAGAACAGTTACAGCCCCCATTCACAAGAAAGCAGAACCTCTGGCTTTTAACACTTGGAATACCTTAGTATGATCTTCTTGGGAAATTTTAATTGTCTGTGTTGTATATAAATATATTTTAATGTACATGTTGGGGATTATACATAAATAAGTGATATGATTTGCCATTGCTTAGGGACACTGACTTCTACCTTGGATAATGAGTAAGATAATAGTAATTCAGCATATGTGGAAAACATTATCTGTAGCTAGTATGATATGCGTATGATGGTTTTCAAATGTTTGTTTTAACCCATGAAGTTAATGTGAATGAAACATTCTATTAAAATATTGAGAGAGAGTGAGAGAGAAAGAGAGAGACTTGGACTATTTACAACCACTGCAAAATATTTTTCTGGGAAAAAAACCAATTCTTCACAATGTTTATGTAATGCATATTATAAAGGAGACTTTTTCTAGGACAAATAGAAACTGCATCCACTATTCTATTCCTTGTCATAGTAACATCACTATGACTTTAGACCCTGAGTATCTAAGATAGGAAATGCTACTTTTTTTCAAATATTCATATATAAGGGGAAAGTTTATTTGATAATTTGGGGTAAAGAATATCTATTACAGCTTTATTATCAAGTATATTACTTTGTTTAGATGTGAGATCATTTAACCTTTTAAGTGTGTTACATTTACAGAAAATTTTATTACTACATGTTTTACATTCGAAACTAAACGCTTCATTGGAGTTTTAAAGCCCTTTATTATCTCTGAAACATTTATCTTCTCATGTCACCCTATCACCTAACAAGTTGAATTATGCAAACAGTGCACTATGAGATTCACATGAGGAAAACGATGCCAGCTGTAAGTGGCTTTAATAAGATATTGCATGTAAGATGAACCTTCGTAGATAGGTAAGATCTGATATATGAGAGAAAAATTATAAGCAGAATGAAGAGTGCTTCTGCAAATATTTAGATAAAGAGAAAAACCTCAGTGTTTGAGGGAAACATATTGCTATTCAACTAACTTTTTAAGTTATCAACTTTTTTAAAAGGATTTTATGATAATCTGACCTCTGTTTCTTTCTCCTCCCTCATTACTTTTTTCCTTGTTCTGTCATCCATCCATAGAGAGCTACTGAAAATTGCTCATAGTGATAACTTTGTCTCATGGCTTTCTTCATTTCCTCAACCCCCAAGTCCCCTTCACCTGTCCAACTCCCAAGGAATTCAGCTTAAACTAATTACAAACCTTTCTTGAACCCTCAACAATCAGTTAGGTAACCCTTTTAGGAATTATACCATTGCACTCTGTATTTACCCTATTTAGGGAGTTCTCTTACTGTATTGTAAATGTTTATTCACTTGCTTGGCTCTCCCCTTGCTCATTATGCAGTTGAATGAGGCACAGACTGTGCTTTATTCACCACTGTATTCATACTACATGGAAGACACACAAGAAATACTTAACTGATTTGTGAGTTATTGTGTCTAGTCTTAAGAACATATTACGCACCTAAAATATTCTAGACATAGGCAAGTCACTGCCTTCAAAGAGGCATCGTCTATTACAGCAGTTCCCAGATCCAAGATACCATCATCTCCTGGGAATGTGTATTCTAACTTCTAATACAATTCTTATGCCCCACTCCAAATCTACTGAATCAAAAACTGTGGGATTACAATTCAGCATTCTATCTTTTAACAAGCCTTTCAATTAATTCTAATAATTGCTACGGTTTGAGAACCATCTTGAAGAAAAATAATCAGAGACAAAGCTGTGACCCTATTGATTAAGGACCTATGTGAGGATTAGTTTTTAGTTAGGCTTTTGGGGAACCATTCGAAGGTTTTGAAGATTAGAATACTTTTACATTGTAACAGTATTTTGGAAGCATAAATAAACTAGAAGCATAAATACAAACTATAACTCTGTCTTAAGTCTAGCAGGTAGGTACCCAAGGCAAAAAACTAAGGCAGGGAGAAGAGGTTTTAGTTGCTAGGATCTATTCTTTAGGACGCATATGTGGATTTAAAAGAAGAGAGCAATCATAATTCACTCCAAACTTGAGGGGATAATAGAGAACTTTTCTGGGTGGATGAAGGTAAAGATATGATGAGCTTGATTTTTAAAGTACTGTGTTCATCTGAGCTACCAGTGGATATTCTGGGGGAAGATAACTGTGCTTTAGAATCATAAAGACTTGAATATAAATCAGGGGTCCTCAAACTTTTTAAACAGAGGGCCAGTTCACTGTCCCTCAGACCATTGGAGGGCAGGACTATGGGCCCCAGGAGGAGTCAGCTGCTAAGCAGGACAAGCAGCAGCAGCAAAAACACATTGCGGGCCAGATAAATGTCCTAGGCGGGCCGCATGCGGCCTGTGGGTTGTAGTTGGAGGACTCCTGATATAAATTCTGCCTTGCTACTTTCCATTTTTGTAATCTTGGCTAAGAAAATAATCACTTTTTATTTTCTTTGCGTGTAAAATGGGTTTAATAGTTTACCTCATTGGACTGTTGAAACAATAAAAAATACAAATTAAAAATAATGTAATATAGATGTGAAGAATTTAGCACAGTGAATTCTTGGTGTTTCTGATTACTCAGTAGCTGTTAGCATAGATGAACTGAACAAGTGGAAATAACATGACTAGAGTTCTTGATAGAAAGTAGGGATGGTTAGAAAAATTGGAGAGGCATATGTATGAACCTATTCATGGAAGCTCTTGAAGAAGAGATTATTGTGAGAAGATAGCATGAAAGAAAGATGTCTAGCACTTAACCTAGAGGAAACATCCACATTTATTAGTTATGAGGAAGAAGAAAAGATGGAGAACAAGTAGACAGAGGTATACCAGTAATACATTCCTTTGCTCAAGCTAATCTGTTGTCATCATCTGTTTGCATGTTTCTATGCACTATGTGTGTTAGAGTTGGAATGCAATGTGGCTTTGGAGATAATCTGATAATTTGACATGCATAAAAATATTGAAAAATCTCTTTTGATGTTGAGCTCACTATTTCATAAGTCAATTCATTTTTTGGATATCTTTGATTCTGACTGTTAGGATTTTGTCTTCATATTTATCTGTAACATGTTATCTCTTTAAATGTTGTACCTTATTTAATTTCTTCCCATAACAGCAGTTTTATTCTTTACTATATTATTGGCTTCTAGGACCCATTCTTCCTTCTTTTAAAGCTCCCTCTATCTCCTAGTACATAAAGACCTTCATTGCAGCCAATGGAAAGAATACTTTATGATTATTTTTCATATTATTATTACATGTTATCAAGGTTTCTAATTCAAGTCTATCACACTTAACATCTTAAAACTATAATCAAAACGTTAAATGAGAAAATGGAAAAGTAATCTTAAAAAATGACACAATTGGCTCAACACTTGTGGCTCAAGCAGCTAAGACGTCAGCCACATACACCTGAGCTGGTGGGTTCAAATCTAGCCCGGGCCCGCCAAACAACAATGACCGCTGCAACCAAAAAATAGCCAGGGGTTGTGACGGGCACCTGTAGTCCCAGCTACTTGGGAGCCAGAGGCAGGAGACTCGCTTGAGCCCAGGAGTTGGAGGTTGCTGTGAGCTGTGATGGCACAGCACTCTACCCAGGGGGACAGCTTGAGGCTCTGTCTCGAAAAAAAAAAAATGACACAATTACAAGAGGAACTTTACCTAACACCACAATCATTATAACCTAATTCTTTGTACCCTCAGTGAATCCCAAACAATAAAAAAAATTAATATGTACTTACATATTTTAACGTGTTTATTATCACATTTAGCGCCTAACATAAGAGCTTCCATTCTTCTTGAGGTTACAACACACATACTTGTCTCATTTTATCTTACATCTATCTACATTCCACCATATTCTGTCAACCATAACTATCTCAGTAACAGTTAAAGGGAAATTGATTATTTTCAAGAACTCACTATATCTCATTATGTGCCTGAAGGTATGTTAGGACATCACAGAACCAGGATGGGATATCATTTTACCTAGTGCTCTAGGGCCATATCATATTTAAGTGGGATCATTGTTAAGAATTATACGTAGTAGCTAAGATAGTAAGTAATTTTAAAATGATCCAAACTGAGGAGTTTGAGAAAGGACTGAGGAAAAAAGAACTAATGAGAAAGGAGTGAGGACTTTTGCTGTTTATGTGTATGCAAGTACTAGGATGGGACTGATATTGTTAAAACCTAGTTAAGTTATTAAGAAAAACATTACGCATAAGCTGTGAATTACTCAGCAGCCTTTACTCCCATTTGATACTATAATCACTAAGTGAAACTGACTTAATGCTTAAGTGGAATATCTACTGAAATCACTCATTGATTCAAAAATCAGTGGATAATTTAGTTCTTGACTTACTGAACCCATCTAAGTAATAAATGTGTATTCTCTTTTGCTAATCATGTAAAAGTATAATTCTCAGAGCAGCTTTGATTTCTCCATCACCATCTTTTAGTTTTTTAAATAGTGTTGTCTTTTTGGTTCTGTGCTTTTTGTGGAAATTTTCATCCATGACAAGTCCTGATTTGATACTTCATAAAATGTATGATTTTTCTAATTAGAATATTACTATTCATGGACTGTGTCCTTGTAGTTTGTTGTTTCTGTTTATTTGTTTATAAAAGTTACTCATGCTTATTGCCAAAAGTTCAGGCAATAAAAGTAAAAAGTATATTTTGCAAGTCCTTGCTTCCTTTAGTGTAGCCATCACTAATGGTGTTATATGTCTTTCTTTGTTTTCTATATCTATATACACTTTTTAACAAAACTGGGATTGAAATACATTTGCTAATTTGGAGCTGTTTTCTACACAATTTTTATATTATAATGGACATTTACATAACATACAGTTTTTGGTCAGCTTAAACAATACTGTGATACATGTCTTGCACATTTACCTTTGTGCTTTTAACCAGTCATTTCCTTGTGGTAGTGGAAGTAACATTTGGGAGGCAAATATATATCCTATATGTAGTTCTTGATGTGTATTTGTTTGCTTTTGTTCTAAACATTGCTAATGTTATGTCAGTAACCAATGGTGCGTAATGTAAGGGTACATGTTGAGTCTATTAGTATAGAGTATAAATGTCTTAACATAATGACCAAGTAAACGAGATGAGGTATATACTAACCAGGGTAATGTAAGCATTCCTAATTCTATATGAAATCAGCACATTGTACCCCATAAATGCATTAATGTATACATGATCTATGTGTTTATGATTTAATAAAAAAAATAATAGTGGAAAGGTTGATTTTAAAAATAAAATTATATACCAATATTTTCTACCATTAAATGACATTCAACTGTAAAATTAAAATCCACCCAAATTAATTTTTCTTATCAAAAATAAATTTTACATTCTCATGGAAAATCAGTTCTATATTTTTGGACTTGTTTACCTTAAAAGCATATAGAACATATAAAAGAATAGGTTGAAGCAAATTAAACTGAAAATTTCACAGGGAAACACCATCTATCTTTAACAGTCTTCAACTAGTCAGAGTGATCATATCATAGAGTAAAATGGGAAGAAATTGATGAGTAAAAATCAATGTGTAATTCACTGTTGAGAATAGATATGTTGGAAGAAAGATATGGACATCAAATTGACTGCTTTGGTAGAGTTAGCAATTATTTGAATGAAGAAAATAAATAATAACTCCCTTTGGCTCGGCGCCTGTAGCTCAGCAGCTAGGGTGCTGGCCACATACACCAGAGCTGGCGAGTTCAAACCCAGCCTGGCCCGCCAAACAGCAATGACAATTATAACAACCAAAAAATAGCCAGGCATTGTGGCAGGCACCTGTAGTCCCAGCTACTTGGGAGGCTGAGGCAAGAGGATTTCTTAAGCCCAAATTTGAGGTTGCTGTGAGCTGTGATGCCATGGCACTCTACCGAGGGTGACATAGTGAGACTCTGCCTCAAAAACAATAATAATAACTCCCTTTGCTTTGACTCTGGGCCCATAGAAATGACTGTAAGGACACTACTTAGCTATTGGAGGAATCAGAATCAATACAATATATTTTTGGTCACATAATAATCCCCACTTGTATATAATGAGAGGCATTTGACCAGTTCCATTACTGTAGTCAATCTGCATAAATGTGAATTTTTAAAACTGTCAGTCACTTATTTATGTTAGCCAAGTATCATAATGAACATTTTGATTCATATCTGAGACCCCTGAGATTTTAAGCATTATAATGTCTCACTTTTTTTGTTTTTTTTTTCTTCACCATCATTCATCTATAGTTAAGGTTATAATTTAAATGAATACTCAATACATATACTAAAGTCTCTCATTATTCTACAGTAGTTATGTTCCAAGGCACCTCTTCTTATTCTGTGGAAGTCATGCTTCTTTGAAATGCTCATTCTCTCCAGCTGACTATCTTCCAGGCAAAAACATGATGAATAGCAGACAAAAAACACTCATGCTATTTCTCTTGGGTGCCTATGAAGAAACTAGATCACTGTTCAAACCATTTGCTAAATCCTGCTTGCTATCTGGGATAAAATTTATCCCAGTGTATTTATATAATACATCCTAGAGAACTATAATCCATTAAAGTTGGGATAAAAGGTTCTTCTCTCTTTTAAATATGAAATGTATTTTTTAAAAAACCTTGGAATAATAGATATTTTTAATATATTTCTTTAAAGCATAGATCTAGGACTTCAGTTACCTGATACTGCATCACTAGTCCATTTTAAAAGCCAACTAACAAAAATTATTCTATGTTCAGAATTTTAAAAGGATGGGTAAATTAAGTCAACATGGATAGCAACTGAGGGAGGTTTCAAGACATTTATCAAGTACTTTGGTTTAATTATACAATATGTTTTGGGGTTATATTCAAATAGAATGGCTTAATTAAATTTAGCACACTGTATTTTGAATTTATAGTGTTGTTTGGAACACATTTTCAATAGCTGCTGCTTTGGAGTAGCATTACCTTGTCGTTTTTTATTCTATGTTTATAGTGTGGTTAAAGGTTCATTTTACTGATGCTGCTGTCCATGCATCAGAATGTTGTCTCGGTGTGTCAGTAACAGCTATTGGTAGTAAAATGTCAGTCTAATTTAAAGATACTTGTACCACATTATCTCTAAAAGATGGTGATGAGAAAGCATGTGGTGTAGTTTATAAGCTCAGGACATCACCAGATCTTTGTTTGGGGGCACGTGGATTTTTTAATTGTACTTGTGAACAGAGGTTGTGGATCTAGACCTAGCAGCTGAGCAACATTAATGGTGATAAAATTTCTTTCCTTCTAAATTACTCCATTGGTAGGATACCTTTTTAGTCTCTGCTTTGACTTGGTAAATGTCCATTATGTTGTCTCATAATGATGTGGACTAATGCGTAATATGGTTAATCAATTCAAAGATAAAATTTCTTTCTTGAGTATATATCTCCTGAAAATTGATAGGATGGTACACCAATTATGTGATTTTTTTTACTAATCTTATTAAAGGGGGAGAACATTAAATCTTTGAATACTGTACCTCAATTTTATTGTAATGATTTTGCTGGTTACCAGGTGGGGTGGCAGTTGAAAAATTTGGTGAATGCACTACGAGAGGACCCGAGTGGTGTTATCTTAACTTTGAAAAAGCGACCTCAGAGCATGCTTACCTCAGCACCAGCTTTACTGAAAAATATGAGATGGAAGCCCCTTGCTCTGCAGGTAATGAAGCTTAATCATAAGTCATACACCATCATTTTAGCCATAGATTATCTCAGTAATGCTTCTTGATTGTGCCTCATCTCAGCAGCATATGGATTAATCTTGTATGCTTTTGAAAATTTGTTTGCAAAATGATCTCTTCACAGCTCATCCTAATAGGCTTAATTGTGATAAAACCTGAGCGAGTAAGACCCAAGTGATTAAGAACTCTGCCTTAATTTGTAAACATATAAAGCATAATTCCAAAAAGTCACAAGTTACTTCATGCCAAAATATGAATAGAAATGAAAATAGGATATTTCATTTTTGTGATAATATCACCTTCTATTTTATAAGTTATATACACTCCTGCAAGAAATTCTTTTAAATCAACTCATAGGTAGTAACTTATAAACAGTGGGAAAATGAAATTTTAAATTAGTAGCTAAAATGTACCTAGTACATTGCTCCTGACTGATCATTTGTCTCTTTCTACCTCGCAAGATGGCAAAAATAGGGAAATTGTTGCATTAGAATTTTTACATTTTTCTTCAGCTTAAAGCGTCACTCTAAAATATTACTGTGGGTGTTGACAACTTACATTTATTAAGAGTTATCTAGAATATTATATAAATGTGATTCTGATTAATTAAAGGCAAGGAAGTCATATATTTTCTTCCATTTCAGTTAGGATGTAATCTTTAAACATATGGCAAAAATTTTTGCCTTTTGCAAAATTTAGCATGTTTTATAATAGGACACTATTACCCTTTCTTATACATCTAATTTTTTTTAATTTTGATCACCTATTTCACTAGAACGTTGCCCATTGTTCTGATTAAAAAGAAAAGCAATATATGGAATGCATTGCTGCCATTGCTATGTTATTAAGACATGTAGTATCACCTTTTAGTATTCACAGATTTTTTTTCCCAGTAAGTAAATTTACCATTTGATTTTAATGGCCTGATAGATTATGATGATTTCTCATCATTTAAAACTTTATTACTTATTGGATTCAGAGTTCATATTATGAATTAATCTAATAAAAACATATAGCATCTTCCAACATTAAAGTCTTTAAATTTTTAATGTGAATCTATTTTTCAAATGAACATTTAACATCCTATTAATATGTCCAAATGCATTTGACTTGCAGTATATGTTCCTTATCAAAGATATTTGATGTTGATTATGGTTCAGAGGTCACTGTTTGCCTCATTATCCAAGACATAGATGAGCAGATCAGACTCTCCCATCACATCATTTTTTTTCTCACTGCATTATAAATTGCTCTGTTATTCCACTCTGGAGTTTCCTATTGACATGTCTTCCTCAAAGATCCTTCTTCAAAGTCTGAAGAAGAGACCCATACTTTCAGCCATTAAGTTTTCTTCTCTGTATATGTGTAGTGAAATGTAATAACTCATTTCCAGTCCCTCATATTTCACATTGAACACCAAAAGACCCTAGTTTCTTGCTGATCCTTGCACTCTGTTTGAGGCAATATTTTTAGCAAATAAATTGATAATTTGTTCTTCTGTTATGTTTTTTTCCACAAGCACAAAGTGAAGTGGAGAATTAAGTGGTAATGGCAGTATCTGTAAAAATCATTTTTATATAAAATGCTGAAATAATTGAAAGAGCGACATTTTTTTGTTGCACATACATTTGGTGTATTATCCAAAGCTAGAGAACACAGACTTTAATTTTAAAAATTACTTCACATTATTCCCCGCCCTATATTTACAGTGGACTTCCAAGACACTGTTTGTTTCTAGGTCTGCTCCTAAATGCCAAGATCTGTGCCTCATCAGATCACTGATTATATTTGCTCCTCATTCCTTATTCAACTACGTTGCATTTATTTATAAATCAACTTTTTCAGAATGCTGAAATCTAGAAGAAAAGGAAATCAGCATTACTTAAGTGCTTATATACTATATGGACATTTTTGTAAAGTTATTATTTCAACTGAATTCAGTTTTATCTAAAAATGCTTCTAATATTTTTGAAAATTGCTTTAGTGGTTGAATTTTTACAGACTAGAAGCATGAATATTGGTGTTAATCAAATACTTCTAGTGGTGCTTAAACACATAAGGACCATGTATAAGTTCTTTAACATACCACATCACTGCCAACACCAAATCTGCCCAAAACTATTTTGAAGACCTAAATGGTACCATTATAGGATTCTTTCTTGATCTTAAGGCTTTGGCCTGTGCTAAAATGCAAAGACACCAATAAGCATAATGAAAACTGTTCAGAATTTTTATGCATTATAGATTTTGACACAAAAATGGACAATACTTCAGAGTATTGAGATCTAGAGGGTGAAGGTAGACTGGCTCCAGAGGAGGAAAGTCAGATGGTAGGATAAGATCTTAATGGAGGTTTTGGATTCTTTCATACCTTTATCTGAGGTCCCATTTTCTTTCTAGCACCTAAAAAATGACCTCAGATATGAAACATAAGTGCTAAATGTAACAACAATCCTCTATGTAGACAAAAGCACCATTCTTAATATATTCTTTTTTCATATATATAAATCTTTAGCATTCATATTTGAAGAAGTGGACATTAGGTTTTTCTTTTTTCATAGGACGAATCAGTAATCTATTACCAATTATTTAAAATAGAGGATACAAAAGGAAAGAATCCATGACATTTATTTAACTCAACATGTTCATTTCATCTTTTTCTCATACTATACCTAGCATTTTCAGGTTAAATATAACCAAGTTTGGGTAGCATAGAGATAGACACTAATACGTGCATCTTTTGAATAAACAACTTTATCCTAATACAAGGAATAATGATTTTTTTAAACTAACAAGAAAATAGTTATTATCAACACAAATAAAACAACTTTATCTACCCTAAGGTAGAAGAAGATTGTTCAACAATACCACATTTTTTAATTAAAGTTCAAGTTTTATTTCTAAAAATATTTAAAAGGATAGTGACTTCCAATATTACATAACTATAATGACAAATTTTGATTTTGATTTTTCTCTTTAAAACTCATTCGTGAAATTATAATCAAAAAACAAAAGCATACAATTCAACTTCATGTTCACAGAGCAATTTCATTAGTACATTTCGTGAAATTGGCGGCTTGTTTGATAACTTCTTTATTTCTCAGTTCTTTTGTGATAGAACTGAGGGACTTAAAGATCCCTTAGTCAAATGCTAGAAGCAGATTTAATATCTGGAAGATTGAATTCTATTATCATCTGTATCCATTTATAAAAAGTAGAAATGTCTTATCTGAGAAAGAATCTATTATTCTAAGAAAGCAAATCAGGGATTGCTTGCTTTATGAGAGCTGTTTTTCACATCTCCTTAGTGTCACCTGGTACTAATTTCCTGGATTTTGGTAAGCGTGGTGATTTCTTATGGTCAAAGTTCTTCCAATTAAATGAAGAAACCTCAGGAAACTATGAATAAACTAAAAGGTATATTGTTAGATGTTTGTAGTTTTAAATTAATATTCTTCGGCCACAAGCATGCATGGTTGGTGTCTTTTTTTTCCTTATAAGAGATGTATGGGAGAATTAGCTGGAGATTGCCAAGAATATTGCTTGAAATCATCACTGAAAATCAATGGTTTTTAAAAAAAATTTAAGAACCCAGATTTTCGGTGAGAACACATCTCAGAAATAATCGCTAAAATTAGTACTGGAATTCACCATAATGATTTAGATATCATCTAAGACATTTTTGCATAAAATAACACCAAGCTGTATCTTTAAAATTATGTTCCTAAACTGTATTCTAATCCATAAATCTCTTATATCAATGCCATAGTTACTTGTGTGATTTTGTTCTTTTCCATTTAAATTTCACTGTTTAGCCTTATTTTGATGCCACTTTTACAGGATATTTAAATATTGAGCAAAAAAGTAAATAGAAAATAGTCATAGCAGTTGATTTTATCTATCAACTGGTATAACAACTAGAGAATGCTGATTACATTATATTTCAAATAACAACTAAAATTATATGTATGACACTAGACAAGAAAATAAATTTCTAACTATAAAAATGTGATTGTGCTGACTGGGAGGCAGGAACAATTACATGTTTTACATGCTCAAATTAGTAAATAGGTATAAGCAATTGCCACATCCAATTTTGGGTCACCAAGGTTAAAGCAAATCTGTTAAAGGATCGAAGTCACATTTGTGGTTTTGAGCCAAATGCCTTCAAATGTTAACACTGACTACAAATAATCACCTATAATGTAACAATTACCCATTCTTTCCTTGGTTAATATCCCCAAAATAATGTTTACTGTAGTTTGAAAAAGTGGAAGTCCAATTTTGATGTTGCAGTTTAATATGCCCATAAGACTGGACAACACAGGATTAAATACATGAGTGTTAGCCTCAATACAATGTGCAAAGTTTCATGATTCTGTGAAAAAAAGCCATTTTGTAGTGTGACTCCAAAGTCTTTACTAGTTATGTATTGTGTAACTATGTACATATTTTTACTCACATACATCTGTACTTTTTAACCTGGGCCATTCTGGTTTCCCAATCAAATCCATGGGTTGGAAAAAATTGTCTATTTTCTTGCTAGTCTGATAAGAAAGGAAAATTTATATGTTTATAAAAGAAGTCTCAAGCCTTTTGTATTTATAAATTTGGATTCTAGAAAAAGCTGTGAAACAACTGAGAGTGGGAGAATTTTGAACACATGCATATCACTTGCTTAACTTCTTTATAAATGATCTACTACTTAAGTTTGGCCAGGAAAAAGTATACCAAATAATTTTCCAAATAAGATCTAGCTTTCTTAATATAGTCAAGAAACCTGCAGTATTGTATGTAAATTCTTGCCGCCCTTAATTCAGAAAAAACTTTCTCTGGTGTATTTGTTTAGATGATTAAGAAGAGAGTTGTTAATATAAAAATAATGTTCTGGTACTAGTGTTGGGAATTCTAATAAGAATGTGTTTGAACTGAGTAAGGACTTTTGTGAATGTTCTGAATAATGGGGGTATTGTGATAATTTGAGTTTGTGCTTATTCCCAAGAGCAAATAAAATAAATGGCCAGGATTTATACTTGATGTAATCATTTGTATTTCGGTGGGTATTTTCCCGCAGGAAAGCAAAGCAAGTTCTATGTGATCTTGGCTTTAGTGAATTTTAAAGCTAACTACATAATGGGTGAAGCACTGTTTTAATCTTTAACCTTGGGGCTATCTTTATGTCATTAGCTTCATTCAAGACTTTTATAGTTAGAGGGAAAGCTAAATTAAGATACACTTGCCAAGAGATGTTAAAAATGTAAAGTGTTTTGAGTAAAACCTCAACATTAAATGTAGTTTCTTAAGTACAGAAGTTCTTTTCTCATAGTCTTTAAGACTATAGAGATTTTAGGGGTACACCAGTACCTTCCAAGATGTGCTCAGTTACCTTAGAGATGTTAAAATTGGGGAGAGGGACACAAAGAAAAGACCTGAGCAATCAGAGCATTTTTACTTTTAAGAGATAGTATCGAACTCTGCTGCCCATGCTGGAGTGCAGTTGCATCGTCATAGTTCACTGCAGCCTCAAACTCCTGGGCTCAAGCGATCCTCCTGCCTCAGTCTCCTGAGTAGCTGGGATTAGACATGAGCCACCATATCCGGCCCATCAGAAGATTTAAAGTGAGACTTCAGTGAACCCCTACAAAAGCTAAAAAAGTTATTTTACAACAATTACAATCTTCTAATGACGTTTAAAATAGATGAAGCTGTTTAAAATCAGTGCTAAAATCATCACTCATGATTCAGACAAAAATTTGTGCTATACCATATTTTCAAGCACAATTTTAAAGTGTGTGTATGTTCAGATCGACACTATGAAATATATGTAAGTTAAACCTAGAAGATTTCTGATTCCTGTTAACAGTAGTAAGTTATCATTAATTGACCTAAGGTTATAAATGTATGTTTGAAAATATAAATATATATATTTTAGGATTTGGATATTTTAAGAGGTACATTCTGTTTCCCCCAGATATCTATCATAGATTTCTATAAAAATAGCAACATATATGCAAATGTGTATTCTCTTTTGGAGCCTCACTGAATATGTGGAAGGATAGTTCTATGTCACAAGTGCCATTCAAATGAAAGCTAAATATGACATGATCTTTCCAGAAAATAAGGGTTGGGGTTCAAAATGCATTTGTGTAATACTTGATTGTATACCACAGTAGGTCAAGTTATGCTGAAGCTTCATGCTTGCTTAAATAACAAAATATAATCCCAAAGTAAAACCCTTGTATTTTATCCATAAGTATTGAGAGTTTCTAATTCTCGTGCCATACAAGTTTTACCAATAGATCAAAATGATAAAAGGAAATATTACCTTTTAATTCTACTTCTTTTCTTAAATCGGAAATTCTTGATAGTACAATGATAATAGCATTTCTTTTACTATGTTACAAACAAATGATTATAAGTAAGTGATTCCAGGATAGAAAAGTCAATCTTTGCATTAGTATACTCTCATAATTAGATTTTTTTTTTCAATCGAAGGAATGTGCCTATTAAACTTGGAATTTGAATTGAACTCTGTTTTTGAGTTTAGGGAAACTAAATTTGTACTTTTTGTATATTTTCACACAGTTAAGTGGCTATTGCTGATAGTGGTATTTTTAATGTTATTTGTTATAATCAGAAATTTCTTGCTGACAATTTTAACTAACTTTATTCTGTGCTTGATTTAGTCAAATTTTACTTGTCTTTCTAATGTTACTTAATGTCTTTTTTCATTCTTTTAATCACCTAATTTTTCATCCTTTCAATTCTTGTCTAAAGTTAGAAAAATTTTTAAGAGGTGATAAATTTAAATTTTCACAAAGACCTCCTTTTGGGTTAAGTGGCTCTTTTCATGTTCCCATGAAGCTTCTGCTTTACTAAATTTTGTTTTTACATTGCTTAATATCTTAGTTGTTTTTTTAAATGTGATTCTCAAAAAAAGGTTTACTTTTTAGCTTGAATTAGATTGACAAAAGTTGCACAATTAGTAGACAGAAATACACTGAATATTTGCAATGCACTTTATTTGGTATAAGGCATATTGATAAGCCAGATGATATCTGCATGATAAACCAATTGAAATATCTATTATGATTTACTGGTCGATAAAATAATAAGCTAGTTGAGTTAAACAAAAGGATTGACTCTTTTTCTGAAAGAATAAATTGTTTTTCTTCCACCAGTTCAATTAATTATCTATTATCTATTATCTGTTATCTAGTAAGCATGTTTTTCCTCTACCTATGCATTTATTTACCTAATCACATTGACTGTTGACATTAATAGCAATTCCTCATTGAAAATAGAAACTTAGAGAAATAGCAATTTGGAGGAAATTGATGTGGCTAATATTTAAATTTCCTGGAAGGGGAAAGGATAAAAGTACCCTGGGTAGACAATCCCAGTAATAGTCCAGGCAGAATAAAAGATTTTCTTACTCGTCACCTCACACTTCAGGTATATTTAAAATACTCTTGTAACCATTGACTACTACTACTTTCTCCTTCCTTTTTTCCTTTTTATTTGGGAAGGAAATGGGTGGATACTAACCAGGAAAAATTATATTTACTTCTATAGATGATACAAGTAAAGAAGTCCTCAAAATAGAAATACAGACCCAAAAAGAGAAGGAAAATAAAAATTTAAATGAGATCATGTTTTAAAAGCTTATGTTTTTAAAACTTGGTTTTAAGTTCACTTGCAATGTTACGATATTTGAAAGTAAGAAAGCAATTATAGCATTTTAAAACATACTGAATATTAGTTTTCTCACAATGTACCGGTTTAAAAGAATTAGAAAATAATATGCTATGCAGTGAATGCTTTACTACATTTCTGTCATGACGAAATTTTGGTCAGACTTATTATTTAGTGTTATTTATATTTAAAACCAAGATGTCCTGTCAGAAAGGTAAACATTATAAAGAAAGACCCACATCACGATGACTTTATATATGTATTATTGCATCTGTCATTCAAGGATCTGTTTTAGAGGCATGAAATTTATCCTTAGAAAGAAAACAGTTCTTTATTTCCTCAGGCTTCATGGTATTCATCACTACAGGCGGCTCTAATGATTACTTATATAATCTCAGGCTTTCCCATTGCTAAGAGTTTTGTTCCTAAAAGGCTGACATAGTTTAATGGGACACTATCCCCAAATTAGCATAATTTAATATCATAGTCTTGACTATATATTTTCATAATATCTTAAAATTCCTCAATCAGCATGTAAAACGTCTGGCCTTTTTTAAAATCATATAAGATGGAATATTGTAAAGACCTCCAAATACATTTATTTTATTCCCTCTCCCCCTTCTTTAATTTCTATTTCGCATAGACTAAAACTTAACCATCATTTTGGCAGGATGTGTGATTTCAAGCTATTAAGGTGACCTGTGTAACAAGGAAGTCAAAACCATGAACTGAGTCCTAAATTATGTAGCCTACCCCTGTGACCACCGTTGTACTTTCCATTGTACTTGACTTCTTGAACAAATTTTGTTTATCTGTACCAAAATATTGTCACAATATAAAATAGTTGTAATATGCTATTTTTGAGTGTCCAACAATGCGTATTAAAGTAATAGAACTGTGGGTCTATATAAATAATTCTGAAAGTGTTTTTATACTAGCTAAAATGACATCTTGTCATGTGAAGATAGTTAATTTTGTGGTCATTATTTTTGTGTTTGCAATTGCACCAAAGTTCTTACTTTTAACGTTAATTGTATACATAGCTAATAAGATCTGTAAGATCAACATAAAAATTTGTGAATTTTAGTTTCATTTTAGGATAATTTATTAAACTACTAGATTATCTTCAAATGCTGTGCAGCTTGGAATTGGGGGTGCCCTTAAGTTAATGCATCCTAATGTACTGCTTAATTCAGTATATACAGTAACTTTTTAAAAAATCTTCTTATTTAATACTTAAATACAGGCATAAAATGAGATCTATAAATATGCAATTAAAGATTATTTTAAACTATAGATAAATGTGTATGCATGTGAAAGATGAAATGGTTATGTCACATTTAATCATCATAGTTTTGAAGTGGTACCATAATATGGCTTTAAGACAGCTGTGTTTATATTGACCGGAAAAAAGTACATTTTCTGAATGAAATACTCTCTCATATTAGCCTTTGACACTCCTATTTTTTGTATCCTTTTCTGAAAATCTGTAACATTTTACTAACCTAGTAGAATGATTTGTCTTTTTCGGGAGAATATCTGAAGTAGCTTTCTCTTATCAGTCAGGATGTGAATGAGCTCATTCATTTGAGAGTTACTCTTCATTATCTTTCGTTCAAAAGTAGGATTCTGGCAAAGTTAATTTAGTTTAAATAAGTTTCTCACTGTGTGATAAATCTTTCATTATGAAACACTGCATGGTATTTTGCCTTATAAATAGCTTTTAGGTGGTTAGACCATATAATAAGGTGAGTTGGGAACTAAGTGGAAACCTCTAATGTAATATATTATTTGGTTTTGGAGACTCAAAGGAATATCCATGTGCTAAATAACATGCTTCTTGATTTCAGCCAAGTTCAAAACTTTGCAAAAATAGATAACTTTAAAATGATAACTATGTGTTGTTGTTGTTGTTGTTGTTGTTTGTGTTGTTTGTGTGCGTATGTATTTTCTTTTTCATTTTAACCAGCCTCTTATACCTAGAAGTCCCACAAGCAGCGTTGCCACGCCTTCTAGCACCATCAGTACACCCACCAAGCGAGACAGTTCTGCCCTCCAAGATCTCTACATTCCCCCTCCTCCTGCAGAACCATATATTCCCAGGTATAAAACTAACTATCATGTTGTTCCAGGCAGCTTCTAGCCAGAGACTAACCTAACAGCATATAAACTGTAAAGTCAGTTCTTAAAGAATATTTGAATATTTTCTCAGTTCTGAACACAATCTGGAAAATTATTCCCATTATGGATAATGCACTTTGGTTAATAATAATATTAATAACTAACATGTATTAAACATTTACGGTACATTAGATCTATTGAACCCAAAAGAATAGGAAGTAATATTAAGTAGCTACTAGGATTATTTTAATAAGTAAAGAACAAGTGAGGCTTTTTGGTTAAGAATCCTCAGGAAATCTTAGGTTATTTTGAAACATTTAATATACTTTTTTTAATAAAAAAAAAAGAGAGAAAATTATAGATAACTTTTATGCTTTCTTAAATGTGGGTGATGAGGAAAATATTTTTAGATGATAATGAGGAGGAAGAGGGGAGAGGAGGTTTTTTCCACACTAATAATTCTATATCTAGAATTTTTATTTCATTAGTTCATTAATGTTTCTTTTAGAAAGTAAAGGGAACTTACAGGGGAATAAATTGCCTTTAAAGTCTATTTTCTAGATTTCTTGAGGCTTTATCTATTTCATTTTCAGATTATTTGAAATTCCTGGCAGGTATGAAGAATATATAGCTTTATGTCATAATGCATTCATCCTGAAAGCATTCTGATATCCAGCCTTGTGTAATACAAAAATTATGAGAAGGGGCTAGCACTAAATGGGGATAATTAATACCAATCACAAAGAATTTGATTCAGTTTTTAAATTAGTTCTGTAATCATTCAGAAACAACAATTTAAGATCTCTTATTTGTAAGCCATAATTAAGTTTCTTTAGTATATAAAAGAATTGAATTCCTTGTGTAAATTAATTTTTATTATTATTATATAGTACACCTAGTGTTTCAAAAGTATATATCCTATTATATGTATACGATGGTTACTGACATTATATAATCTAAATGCTACTTGGCAGTGTGGCCTATCTGCAAATACTATGCTGTCATCTACTAATAAAGCTATAGTCAGTTTTATATATATTTTAGTTCTTATTTTTAAGAATTGAATGTAGCTATGGGAACATAGTTTGTAAGGTTCGATTTACTAAGCTAGAATTTCATAAGTCCTTTCTAATACATAATTTACAGTCTGATGTTCAGGTTACAATTAGATATACAAATCCATCCAAAATCCTAGTAAAATGCAAGTTGCATTTTAATTTTATTAAGACAGTGTCAGACTTTCTGAATACTGTGGCATGAGGAGCAGTGAAAGCATGTGTGTTCCAAATAGGAAGCAACTCTTTTATGGTTTGTTTCCATTTTAATTGGAAAGATTTTAATTTCAGTGCAAATGATTATTTTAAGGGGCTTTATCCCTCAGAGAGCTATGCATAGAGATAAACATCAAAAGATTATTTATATCAAGTCTCTGTAGTTTTTAATGTTCTTCCCTTTTATTTTGAGTAGGAAGGAACTTGTTATAAAGTATCTCCTAGACAAAAAGTATTTAAAATACATTTAAGAGGACAAAAGAGTACACTTAAGTAGGACAAAGGTTCTGTCCTCTGAGTATGGGGAAGATATTATGAAGGCAGTATATTCAAGGTAGTAAAAAGCTTGAACATGCTATTTAAAAATACTAGAGAATAAGAGGTTGAAATGTCAATATAGTGATGCTTTTTTGTCAGTATTACCTGAAAGCTTTAATATTTTCAGTAAAATGCATAATTAGTGTTTACTGTCTCACTATAGTTCATTCTTAGTTGGTCAGTGTATAATTTATTTATTTTTTTATGACAACCTCAAACTCTTGGGCTCAAGTGGTCAGTGTATAATTTAGCAGAATATAGCAGAATGTTCTAAATACATTTTGAATCAAGTTACGAGTTAACCAGTCATACATTCTTTTGATATAGCTGTCAGAACAATCTATGCATCAAAGCCCCTTTGAACCATAGCCTTATACAAATTATCTGCATTTTCTGGTTTGACTTGAAGTTACAAGTCATAAAACTGTTTACAGTTGTCATTCTTTTTATAGATACAGCTTTGACACTTTTTCTATTTTCTCATTTTGAGGATGAATGTGGTTGACCTAATTTATTCTGAGTATTTCCTTTTTTCCCACATTAAAAACCTTTGTTTATGGGCAGCACCTGTGGCTCAAAGGAGTCGGGTGCCAGCCTAAGTAGGAATAGGTGGTGGGTTCAAACCCAGTCCTGGCTAAAAAAAAAAAAAACCCTTTGTTTATGTAGGATTAAGCATTTGGGTAGTATGTGAACATATATGAATTGTATGTTTAATTTGAGTTGTAAATAATAAAAAGCTTTTAAAAAGCTTCATCAAAAGATTTAAAACTGATAGGACCTGGCAGAGGGAGGGGAGGAGAGGGGGAGGATGGGTGGAGGGAGGATGATTGTTGTGATCACGCCTATGGTCTATCTTACAAGGGTACATGTGAATCTTTCTAAATATAGAATATAAATGTCTTAACATAATAACTAAGAAAATGACATGAAGGCTATGTTAACCAGTTTGATGAAAATATTTCAAATTGTATATAAAACCAGCACACTGTACCCCATGATTGCATTAAGGTACACAGCTATGATTTAATTTTAAAAAATGATAAGACCTGCGGGTCAAGTTAGGCAGAATTTTTTCATGTGATTACAATTCTTTGAACACATTTGTTCCAGAAAACAAAAGTGATTACAAAAGTGCCTTTTTCTCTAGAAGAGAACAACACATATATGTGAAGTGAGTGAAATTTGGTTGGTATTTTATTATATATCTATGACTATATACAGTTTCCTAACATGTAGTACATTTTTATACTTAACTAGATGTCTTTTTCTATGATAAAAAATGAAGTATTTGTAGGTCTTTGAATAACTATGAAGTTTAAACACTAACTTCTCTTATTAATTCCACTGTGTGCCAGTAAATATAAAGAAAGTTCACTAAAGCAAATGCTTTTAATATTTGCCTAAATCCTTTTTAGAGCAAGGCACATATTTATTATATACATGTATAAATGTTTACCATTAAGAAAGATTTTAAGGCTCGGCGCCTATAGCTCAACCGGCTAAGGCGCCAGCCACGTACACCTAAGGTGGCGGGTTCGAATCCCCAGCCCAGACCCGCCAAACAACAATGACGGCTGCAACCAAAAAAAATAGCCAGGCGTTGTGGCGGGCGCCTGTGGTCCCAGCTACTTGGGAGGCGGAGGCAAGAGACTCGCTTGAGCCCAGGAGTTGGAGGTTGCTGTGAGCTGTAATGCCATGGCACTCTACCCAGGGCAACAGCTTGAGGCTCTGTCTCAAAAAAAAAAAAAAAAAAAGAAAGATTTTAAAAATCTTTACAGCAGAATGAATTAATACATTGAGCTCTTCAGGGGTTCATGACATGAGTAAACATATAAACATACACACGCACACACATGTATACACATAATTACTTGTATCACTTCATTCTACTGAAAAGTTTGTTTTTGCTTTGTACTTTTCTCCATTTGATTTTATTTGAGTACATTTGGTATATACATGTTTAACAAATCTGCCCTGTAGATATAGAGTAGGAAATACCAGTCTTTCCAATTTTCTACCCTAAGAAGTGACCGTATAAAAATAGCATGGTGTACTAATAGGGCTAAGTCATGCTCTGATCTCAGCTAGATTGGCATTCAAGTTACAGATTCACAGAGAAGTCTGCCCATTTTCAGATGGACATAACCTTATGCCGGTACCACAAATTCATTAGGGCTGTTTCTAAGCTAATTTTGGTGTCAATTTCTTTTTGATAGTAGGTTAACAATAACAAAAAATACCAATTTTATATGTGCTTCTTTCATGTTGCCTAAGAAGTAGATACATAGTTAGTTATATCTTGGCAATAAGCAGCACTTTTATATTAGAAAATGAAAAAGTAAATGACAATCTTACCTTGTAATGGTTTAAATAGATAAAGACAACTTCTTGCCAATTCAGTTAGTCTTGAAAACATTATTTACTACTTTCTACACATTTCAGATACTGGAATATAATTCCCTTCATTGGGACAAACCTAATCTAAACATTTGTACACAGACACAGAAATACAGATTTTTGCCAGACTAGGTCATATTTTGGAATTGATACCACTTTTTTTTTTTTTGAGATAGTCTCACTTTATCACCTTCAGTAGTGCCGTGGGATCACAGCTCCCAGCAACCTCCAACTCCTGGGCTTAGGCGATTCTCTTGCCTCAGCTTCCTGAGTAGCTGATATCACCTTTATAAGTTTATCACCATTTTATAATACATAATAGAACATAAATTAAAAAAATTTTATCTGTTTTAAAATTCAGTTTTCTATAAATATGAGATTTTAGTCTTATTACTCAACATGAAATTAAATTTGCTTCTGATTTGAAAGTATTTATTCATAGCACTGTTTAGGGTAACTGGAATCAATTAAGAATTTGAAGAAATATGATCCACAAATGAAGAAACATTACATCTACATTCATAGTCACGTTCTCGAAGGCAAGCTTTTCTAACAAAAATTTCATAGCTTATCAGTGAAACATTTCATAAAATAAACAGGTTTGATTTAACTAATTCTAAATGGACTATATCAAAATACTATTCATGAGCCCAATCACCTGTTACTATGTGTGAATAATGAATTTGGGGATACTATAAATTTTTCGAGATTTTTCTCTTTAGAACCATAAAGAAGAAGAAAGATCAAGTCTCATTCTTAAAACTACAATTTCTTCACTTTCTCTCCATAAGAAAAGTGTAATGAGAGTTTGACATATTAGTTTAGAATGAGTTCTATGAATGTATCTTTTTACTCTTAAATGAGATATATAGTTTGAATATGAGAATAATTATTTTCATTAAGATTTATTTTGAACTAATAACATGCTCTTTGAAATTCTTACAATAATGGTTTATATAGTGCTAATTAGGTTCCTAAGGCCATAGTGTCCCTTATGGTAGTTCTTAAATACATCTTTGCTTTTAAGCAGTACATATTTTATAGAGAATCAATTAGATAAACTGGCAGGGAAAAAAAGATGTAAGGTTAACACTGTTAGCATTATACCTACTGTCTCAAGCACTAATAGCAACTTATGTGCTAAGTTTCTGATTTTCCTTGAATGACCTGGTAAAATGACAAGTGGATTAGAGCAGAAGTTAGAAGCTCCTTGGCTAATTTCCAGCTGTCAATTATTAGCTGTGTAATGTTGAAGCAAGTTGTCTAATCACTCTGAGCCTCAGCATTTTGGGTTTTTTTTTTTTCAAAATAGAAATAATTTAAAATTGCCCTATAAACCTCAAAGAAAGTTTGCAAAGATCAGGACATATATTGTATGAGAAGAATGTTATTAATACTTTTGACCCTGTACCATTTTACTATCCTAACACTTTATTCCCTATGTCGTCTCCTTTACTATAACCTCTTGTTAGGGATGAAAAAGGAAACCTTCCTTGTGAAGACCTCAGAGGACATATGGTAGGAAAGCCAGTGCATAAGGGATCTGAGTCACCAAATTCATTTCTGGATCAGGAATATCGAAAGAGGTTTAATATTGTTGAAGAGGATACTGTCTTATATTGCTATGAATATGAAAAAGGAAGATCAAGCAGTCAAGGAAGACGAGAAAGCACCCCAACTTATGGTAAGAGTTCTTTTTAGTTTACATAGAAATGTATGTCTGGCATGGGACTCTTGATTTCCTTTAGTAGGCTTTTGGGTTGTGAGAATTACTTGATAGCTTTTGAATTTTTATGCTTGATCTTTGTCCATCATGTGCTTCAAAGTGGGATCTCAACAATATGAGGAGTGAGGCTAAAAAATATTCTAGATTTTCCAAAGATAACAACAATAGATAACATTTCAGCTCATAATGATTTATGAAAACATGTTTAGCATCACATGTACTTCTTGTATGTTGGTGTGCCAAATTTGAAAAATTCAAGTGTATTTTTAAATGAGTACTTACCATTAACATAACTTGTTTAAAATAAAATTATCTCTTATTATCCAGGGATTTTATTGTCTGTATAAAATCTCATCTCAGTTTTTGTATTTTTTAAGAAACTTCAAAATAGTAATTTGAGTGGAAGTAGATACTAAATAGGATGGATGTACTGTCTTTAGGGCAAAAGGGGCCTAGAGTTACCATGTACATAGGATTTTTTAAATTTTTGACAGAATGACCAAGATAGTAGCCCAGTTGCAAATACTTAAGATTGAGTTAGTGTCTCTAAAAGATTTACAGATAAAGTTGCTTGAACTTAAAGTAGCAAAGTCTGTGGTTCTATTGCAAGAATGAATTGATTAAATTGGAAGTCTCTGCTCCTTCCTTTCAAGTCTTCAAATTAATCATTTTCAGTAAGGCGCTTATACTTTGGGGAAAGACAAGGTTCCTGCTAATTAGTCCAGACTTGATCAATAGGAGCTGAGCAGAGAGCAAGTTGTTTTTAACTCTCCTTTTCCACCCACCTCCCTCACTTATCTACCATGGCCATATACCTCCTTCCTTTGGTCCCCAAAGAGCAGTCATCGCATATCTCCTATACATGTCTTATTTCCTTAAAGCTCCTAGGTAATAATTATTAAAGAGAAATTTTGCCCAAAATTATCCTAAAGAATAGGACTTCTTGTCTGACTTTGTTATTCTCTGTACATGTACTTTTTTATCAAGAGAATAAATGATGATACTTTTAGCATAACTCCTCAATTATATTACTCTGGTGGCAATTATTTTAAAGTGTTATATATTGAACGTATTTTGACCTTTGCTTTTCTCCCCTATGATAAATAAGCAGTAAAAAGGCTTAACCTTCTTTGTTATTCCTACCCCTGAACCATGAGGTAATATGAACTTTTTATTCTTATTCATTCAGTCCACAAACACTTACTGACTACCTATTAATGGATAGGCAGTAGTGTATACAAATTCTTCTTTTTCTGTGTCCCAGAATTATCTGGCTATTTTCTATTTATGTTGAAGTATTTAATCAACATTTGATTTAAGAAGTAATTATAGTCACCAAATTGAAGTCATTGGTAATGACTTCATTAAAAATGTTTTCTAGGTTCTTACATGAATGGCTATAAATTATTAGTCCCTTCCAACTACAGTTTAAAGTATCTAGTGCCATCATATTCTATGAATCAGATGTCCACTGATAAAATAGAATGCTGTTTAAATTTTAGAAAATTTAGATAGCCTATAGATACTTGATATCGTTTTATAAACAACTTAGAAGAAAAGAAATGTATATAAGCTTAAAAGGAGAGAGATATAAGCAGAGTTTTTTTATTTAGGATCATCTTTAACCTTTTTATTAAATTGGCATGTAAAAATTGTGCATATTTATGGAATACAGGGTAATATTTCAATACATATATACAATGTGTAATGATCAAATCGAGGTAACTAGCATATCCATCACCTTAAACATTCATCATTTGTTTGTACTGGGAATATTCAAAATCTTCTCTTGTAGCTATTGGAAATTTATGCAGTAAATTATTGTTAACTGTAGTCACCCTCCAGTACCATAGAACACTAGAAATTATTCCTTCAATATAGCTATAATTTTGTATCTGTTAACCAACCTCTCCTAAAATTCTTCTAAGCCGTTAGTAACCAATTCTACTCTTTTTGAGCTCATCTTGTTAGCTTCTGAATATGAGTAAAAGCATGCAGTGTTTCTCTTTCTGTGTCTGACTTATTGTACTTAAATCTTCCAGGGCCATCCATGTTGCCATGAATGATAGGATTTCATTATTTTTTATGGCCAAATAGTATTCCATAATTTATATATACCATATTTTCTTTATCCATTCAATTGTTGATGGATACTTAGTTTTATTTCAATATCTTGGCCATTATGAATAGGGCTGCAAAACATACATGAGTACAGATGCCTCTTAAACACACTGATATCCTTTCCTTTGGGTACATAATCAGTATGAGATTGATGGAAATATGATAGTTCTAATTTTTATTTTTTGAAGACCCTCTGTACTGTTTTCAACAGTGATTGTACTAATTTACATTCCCATCTACAGCATATAAGAGTTCCCTTTCCGTGTATCCTTGCCAGCATTTTTTGTCTTTTTGATATAATCATTCTAACTGGGATGAAGTGATAGCTCATTGTGGTTTTGATTTGCCTTTTCCTAGTGATTAGTGATGTTAAGCATTTTCCATATACTTGTAGGTCATTTCTATATCTTTCTTTGAGGGATATCTGTTCATGTCCTTTTCCCACTTCTCAATGAGATTATTTGGGTTTGGGGGGTTGCCATTATGTTGTTTGAGTTCCTTGTATATTCTGTATGTTAAGCCCTAGTTACATGAACAGTTTGCAGATGTTTTCTCTGAAGCAACAAGTTGTCTCTTCACTCTGCTGATTGTTTTCTTTTTCATACAGAAGCTCTTTAGTTTGATACAATCCCATTTATCTATTCTTTGTTACCTATGCTTTTGAAATTTTAGCCATAGATCTTTGTGTAGACAGTGTTCTGAAGTGTTACCCCTGTGTTTCCTGTTTTCTGTTAGTAGTTTTAGTGTTTTGGGTCTCACATTTAACTCTTTAATCCATTTTAAGTTGATTGTTATATATGATGAGAGACAGAGGTCTGGTTTCATTCTTCTGCATATGGATATCCAGTTTTCTCAGCATGATTTATTTATTGAAGAGGCTGTCCTTACCCCACTGCATGTCCATGGTATCTCTGTTAAAATCATAGCTATATTTCTGAGTTCTCTATTCTATTCCATTGGTCTATGTGTCTGTTTTTGTATCAGTGCCATCAAATTTTCATCATGATAGCTTTATAGTATAATTTGAAGTTAGGTAATGTGATGCCTCCAACTTTGTTTTTTCTGCTCTGGATTGCCTTGGATATTTGGAGTCTTATGTGGTTCTATACAAATTTTACGATTCTTTTTTCTATTTCTGTGAAGAGTATCATGGTATTTTGTTAAGGAGTGCATTGAATATACAGATTGCTTTGGTCATTGTGGTTATTTTCCCAATATTAATTCTTCTGATTCAGGAGCATGTGAAGTCTTTCCATTTGGTTGTAGCCACTTCAATTTCTTTCATAAGTGTTTTATGGTTTTCCTTGTAAAGGTCTTTAATCTTCTTGCTTAAGTTTATTTCTAGATTTTTTTTGTAGTTATTATACATTAGATTGCCTTCTTGATTTCTTTTTCAGGTATTTTGTTGTTCATGCATAAAAAACACTACTGATTCTGTATATTAATATTGTATCCTGAAAATTTACTGAATTTGTTTATCAGTTCTAATATTTTTTGTAGAGTCTTTAGGTTTTTCTATATATAAAATCATGCCATCAGCGAACAGGGACAATTTTATTTCCTCCTTTCCAATTTGGATGCCCTTTATTTCTTTCTTGCCTGATTGCTATGGCTAAGATTCTCCAGTACTCTGATGAATAAGAGTGATGAAAGTAGGCATCTTTGTCTTGTTCCAGTTCTTAGACAAAAATATTTCAGCTTTTCCCTGTTCAGTATGATATTAGCTATGGGTTTGTCATTTATGGCCTTTATTATATTATGTGCCTTCAATACCTAATTTGTTAGGAATTTTTATCATGAAGGTATGTTGAATTTTACCAAATGTTTTTGTTGTGTCTATTGAGATATTTGTATGTCTTTTGTCCTTCATGCTGTTAATGTATTTATTAATATGTGTGTATCAAACCATTTCTCCATCTCTGGGATAAATCCCATGTATTCATGACATGTAATATTTTCGCTATGCTGTTGGATTTAGTTTGCTAATGTTTCATTGATGACTTTTACTTCCACATTTATCAGGGATGTTGGCCTATGTTTTTTTATTATTATTGTGTCCTTGTCTGGTTTTGCTATCAGGCCTCATGCAATGAGTTTAAAAGAATTCTCTCTCTTCATTTGTTTGGAATAATTTGTGTAATTCTTTTAGAGCTTGGTAGAATTCAACAATGAAACCATCTGGTCCTGAATTCTTTCTTGAGAGACTTTTAACTTCTGATTTAATCTCATTTCTCATTGCTCTGTTCAAATTTTCTATTTCTTCTTGGTTTAATCTTGATAGGTTTTGTGTGTCAGGGAATGTATCCATTTTCTCTAAGTTTTCCAATTTATTGGCATATAGTTGTCCATAATAGTCTCTAGTAGTCCTTTGTATTTTGTGATATCAGTTGTAATGTCTCTTTTTTATTATTTTATTTATTTATGTCATCTCTGTTTTTAGTATAACTAATGCTTGGTTGATTTTGTTTATCATTTAACAAAACAACTTTTATTTTGTTAATCTTTTTTATTTTTAATCTATTATGTTGAGTTCTGCTCACACCTTCACATTTCTTTTTTTTTTTTTTTTTCTGGTTTGGGATTCATTGAGGGTACAAAGACTTAAGTTACACTGAATGCATTTGTTAGGTAAAGTCCCTCTTGTAATTGTGTCCCGCACCTTCACATTTTTTTCCTACCAATTTAGGTTTGTTTTTTCTTTTCCTTGAAGAATTAGGTCATTTGAAATATTACTAGTTTTTTTATATAGGTATTTATTGCTACAAACTTCTTGCTTAGTACTGCTTCTGCTGTAAGCCGTAGGTTTTGATATGCTATGTTTTCATTGTCATTTGTTTCAATAAATTTTTAATTTCTTTCTTAATTTCTTTGTTTGTCATTAAGGAGCATGTTGTTTAATTTCCATATGCTTACACAGTTTCCAGCATTTCTCTTGTTATTAATACCTGGTCTTATTGTGATTTTCAAGTATCTGAAAAGATACTTCACAGGATTTCAGTTTTTCTTAAATTTGTCAAGACTTGTTTTGTGGACTATCATATGGTCTATCCTAGAGAACATTCCAGTATGTTTCTGTAGCTATTAAATGAAATGTTCTGTGTATATGTGTTAGATCCATTTGGTCTATTGTGCAGTTTAAGTCTGATGTTTCTTCTTAATTTTCATTGATTGATTGATTGATTGATTGATTTTTGCCAGGGTAGGGTTTGAACCTGCCACCTCCAGCATATGGGGCTAGCACCCTACCCTTTTGAGCCACAGGCCCTGCCCTTATTTTATTTTTTTTATTCAAATTAATATGAGGGTACAATTTTTAGGTTACATTGTTCTCCCTTCCAGGGCAAAGTTCCATTTGTAGAAGTTCTCAAAGTTCCATTTCAGAACTTTGTTATACACCCTTACAATGTGTACATTAGGTGAGATCACACAAGTATGATGTTTCTTGAAGATGATCTTTTTAATGCTGAGAATGGGGCATTAAAGTCTCCAGTTATTATATTGAGGCCTATATCTCCCTTTAATTCTAATAGTGTTTGCTTTATATTTCTCGGTTTTCCTGTGTTGGAGAATATATATTTATATTATTATATCCATTTGCTGACTTGATCTTCTTTGTCTCTTTTTATTTTGTTTTACTTAAGGTTTATTTTATCTGATAACAGTATATCTACTCTTGTTCAGTTTTAGTTTTTGTTTGCATTGAATATCTATTTACAATCCTTTACTGTCAGTCTGTGTGTGTATTTATAGATAAAGTGAATTTCTTGTAAGTAGCTTATAATTGAGTCTTATTTTTTAATGATTATACCAGTTTATGTCTTTTATTTGGGGATTTAAACTGCTTACATTCCATGTTAGTATTGATAGATGAATATTTACTCCTTTCATTTCATAATTGTTTTCTGATTGTTTTATATATCCTTTATTCCTTTTTTACTCTTATTGTTTATTGTGGTTTGGTGGTTTTCTGTAGTAATAAGGTTTGTTTCCTTTTTCTTTCTTATTTGTGTTCTACTTTACCATTGACTTTTATTTTTCCTTATATTTTCATGTTCAAAATTATTGTCTGTTTACCTTTAGATGTAAGATTTCCTTAATAATTTATTGTAGGGCTGGTCTAATGGTGATGAATTTCCTCATTCTTTGCTTGTCTGGGAAAGACTTTATTTCTCCTTCAGTGACAAAAGATAGTTTGGCTGAGCATAGTATTATTACTTGGCTTTTTTTTTTCTTTTCTCACTTTGAATATATTATCCCATTCTATTCCAGCCTGTAAGGTTTCTCCTGGGAAATCTCTCACTGTGATGAAAATTCCCTTATATGTGACCTGGTACTTTTGTTGTTTTTATAATTTTTCCTTTGGCTTTGACTTTTGACATTTTAATTTTAATGTACCATGGAGAAGTCCTTGTGAGACTGATTTTATTTGGTATACTTTGAGCTTTCTCTATCTAAATGTCTAAGTCTCTTACAAGACTTGGGAAGTTTTCAGCTATTATTTTGTTAAATAGGTTGTCTATACCTTTGCCCACCTTGTTTCCTTCTGGAATACCCAAAATTGAAATATTTGGTCTCTTTATGTTGTCCTACTTGTGATGTAGGCATTCTAAATTCTTTCTAATTTCTTTTTAATTTGACTGCATTATTCCAAAAGACCTATCTTCAAGTTCAGAAATTCTTTCTTCTTCTTGATCTAGTTTGTTGTTGAAGCTCTTGATTGTATTTTTCATTACAGTCATTGAATTCCTCCATTTTAGAATTTATGTTTAGTTCTTAGGATATCTATTTCTTTACTGAATTTCTCATTCGGATCATGAATTTTTTTCCTGATTTTGCTGAATTGTACTTTGTCTATCTGTAGTCTCTTCTCTCTTGCTGAGTTTCCTTAAACTCATTGGTTTGAATTCCTTATCAGATATTTCATAGATATCCTTTTCTTTGGGATCTATTTCTGGAGAATTAGAAGGTATCATTTTCCCTTTGTCATATTTCTGATGTCCCTATATTGGTATCCGTGCATCTGGTAGAAGAGTCACTTCTTTTAATTTTATGGATTTGCTTTCATAGGGAAAGACATTTTCTTGTAGATGTCTTCTATAATGTCATTTGGATGAGTCTGGAGTAGGTACAGTAGTATAGTCTCCATGTGATTTCCTCAGCTGTAGACAACATGTGTGGTATCTCCCAAGTGTCTGCGTAACCTAGGCCATAGGTGTTTCTGATGGCTGTGGTATTGTTTTGCTAGGGCTGGGGACTTCCAGGTGAGTCCATTCTTAGACTCCTGGTGGATGTGTACAGGCACACAGCTTTGCTGCTGGACATGGAGAGGTTCACTGTTGATAGCAGGCCCCAGGTAGGCCCCTTAGGGGAGATGCACAACCGCTTCAGTGCTGAAGTCAGTGAGATCACTTGTAGTGACAATGGACCTGGGGAGCCCTGGCCCTGTTCTCAGGCCCCTAGAAGTGATATTAAGTGGCTCTGCCACTGGAGTGGGTGAGGTCACCAGCAGTAACAGGCACAAGTGGGCCCATTCATGAGTGGGGGAAGTTGCACAAAAGCTCAGTTGCTAAAATGGCATTGTGCCAGCAGTGGCAGGCCCTGGATGAGTTGGCCCGTTAGCCTAAGGCTTGGAAGAGATCTCAGTTCACAGCAGCTCCTTCACCAGAATGGGTGGGGTTACTAGCAATGGTGATGGTCCATGCAAGAACCAGTCCTCAAGTCTGAGGGGCCACGCAGCACTCTGCTACTAGAGTATGTGGGGTTCCTACAGAGCAAATCCTGGATAGTTGGATTTCAGGCTCAGGGGAGCAGCATACATGTTGGTTTCATCTTGGGGGTGACCTCCCCACTGTGCTGAACCACTTGTTCCCTGGGGTGCCAGGCACTGCATGGGCTTGGGTGCCAGGTTTACAGCTATACTGCTGGGTCCATCTGAGGTCATGGCCCTGCGGCCCTTTATGTGGGTATGGCAGAATGTCAGGGCTCTAAACATATAGAGATATTTAGGTTGTTGAGGCCCTGAGCAGGATGAACTCTGACAGTGGCTCAACCTCTAAATGGTGCCATGATGTAGTAGCCTCAGAGGCATGGGGAGAACCCAACATGAGGTTCCTCTCTGGTGTTATATGGACATATGGACACCAGTCAGCTCCTCATACTAGCTTCAGGGCCTCTGAGGACTGTTGGGTTCTTCTGCAGGTAGGATTACAAGTATCCCTGCTGGGAATGTGGACTGCTGGGCACCTTTTATTTACCTTTTCCTACAATAGGAAGTCCCTCTTGTTCCAAGCCAATCCCAACTAGGTGCTTCATTTCCCTCTTGTCTCACAAGGTCTTTGTCACTTCCTTGCTGAATTCTAGTGTTCTCCTCTGGATGATCTATTTAATATTTGGTTGTCTACTTATTATTTTGGTCCTTCTTTGTGGAGGAGGCAAATGTGGGGCACCTCTAGCAAGCCACCTTGAATTCTCCAAAGCTCTTTTTTTAAACTTGTGTACCTGAAACAAACATAATCTTACTATGTAGTGGTTTGGTTTAATCTAAACCTTCTATGAGATACCTGGAGATACTTCAATAGAGATTCCCTATAACCCAAAGGTTGTTCCAGGTAATAAACAGTTTAATGTATTTACCTTTGTAAAACCAGTTCTTAAGTAATAAAACCTACTTGTTAGGTACGTGAATTTATAGGCATAATTTCCATAACAATTAATTCATGTGTTAAGTCATTCAGTCATACTTGTATACATAAAGTGAGCCAGACACTGGGATACAAAGATGAATAAAACCCTAAATTCTACCTATAAGGCAATTATTACCCAAAGGAAAGAAACAAAGAAAGGCATTGCAGTCCCTTCAGGTAAGTAAGAAAGTGTGCACACAGTGCTACAGTTGCCCAAGAATGAAGCCCTACAGTCTGCCTAGAAAGTCAGATAAGTAGATGTGACATTTATGTTGGATTTTAAATGACAAATAGTCATCATCCTGGGTTTCTAAATGCTAGTCATCTTTACCATATACCTGGTACTTTCTCAAACCTAGGTCTAATATCTGAGGTTCTCTATAAATTTCTTAGCTCAGACTCTAAAGGCCTCTATACACATCACTTCAAACTTTCATATGCAATAATCAGTGACAACTTCTTTATTTAACCTAAAATAGTACCATTAAACAGACCCCCAAGTGTGACAGTATCTTCTTATATTTGAAGATAATCATAATGAAAATATACAATGCTGCTTAAATATGTGGGTTTTGAAAGTATGTTGTTTAACCAATTTTCTCAGTTTATATCATGGACCTTCTAATTATTAAGAGTGAGTTAAAAGAAGTACAGTTATTTACCCTAAGCAATTAGACAAGTACAGTATGGATAGACAGTAGATGGCCAGATATAATATTATTAGTAGGTTCTTCATAACAATCCTGTGAGGTATATCCCAATAAAATGCATATTTTACAGGTTAGAGATCTAAAACACAGAGAGGTTAAATAACTTAGCCAACCACTAAGTTGTAGAGCTGGATTTAAGTACCCATGGATATTTGTTGACCCTACTAGTGGTGCTAGGTAGTTAGATATGCTCAAAATAATTTTCCTAAATTGTAGGAAGATAAATTCTAAAAATTACATTATTCCTTCCAAACTCAAGAATTTGATTTTAAGCAAGCAAAATTATTTCTAATGTATATATTTTTTTGTAGTAAGTTGTTTTATATTACTGACACTATAATGAGCATGCATTTACGTAGGCATGGCCCTGGCAGACCTTTGGAAAAGATTGTTAAATTGGAGTAGAAAATGAACAATAAATGGGTATGTCCTTTTAAAGTCAGAGATCATAAAATAGGTTTTACTTACCTAAAAAGACAGACAAGAATAATTTCTGAAAACACAGGTATCAGGAGGGGAAGCAACCTAGATTAGTAGTTTCGAGCATTGGCTGTAGTGTCAGCCATACTTGGTAATCCTATCTGCCATCTAATCATTTCAGTATGACTTTGGGAATGTTACTCTGGGCCTCAGTTTTCTCATTTGTTTAATTAAGATGGTAATATCTGCCTCATAGAGTTTTGTAAAAATTTAATGGCAACACATTGTAAATTGCCTTAGTTCCCAGTAGGTTAGGCATTTATTTTCATTATTGCCATTATAACATAGAAACTTCAATATGAAAATAGAAAGGGGGAAAGATAGCATTAAATCACTTTAACTATTTGGTCTCATTGCTCAGGCTTCAAAGGCAGTGGTTTAAATTTGATGAGATAAGTTGCTTGGCAACTTTTCAGAATGGTAATATTTCTCATCAGCTTTTCCTTTTTGCTATTCACAGACTCCTTTTCTTTGCTCTTCCATCATAGATCATTTCTATGCATAGAAACCTGCTGAAAGGTAGACACAGTTGGCTGAGTCCCTTTGTGGCCGTGAGTGGTCATATTTTATAAGAATAGGAGGAAAACATATTTTTTGCAGTAATATCACAGAACAGTATTGGTTTGAAGATAAGAATCCAGACATTTTTTGATTTATTGAAAATTCAGGACCACATAAAAAGCACATGAATAAATGCAAGTTGGTATTTTAGAAATGCTTTTTATCAATGTTATTTGCACACATTGTGCATTGAGGAGAATTAATTTTTATAAAATTATACCTGATCATTTTCCACTCAAGCGGTTGTGACAAATGAAAACCAAACACCATGTCCCTTTTATCCACATGCATAGCAAATGGCTTGAATGACTTACAGCAGTTTGATAAAGGGCCGATGGGCAATGACATCATAAACTAAGTATTATCCAGTTGATGTAAGAGTAGTGGTTGTAGATTCTAGGGTTTCTTATCATACTTCAACATTTCCTTTCCCCTTATCTTACAAATTCATTCAGTCTTTTGGGCAGTTAAATTATAATTAATAGCATGAATTCAAACATTTCTTAAAGGATCAAATGTGCATAATGCAGTCACACTTATTTTACCTATGAATACAAGCCTTCTCTCTTTCCTTTGTTGTTTAAATAAAAATGATCTTCCTTATCATAAAGTAAAAGTTCAGGAATTCTTATTTTTTTAGACTTGTTTAATAAATTTCATAAAGACTGCAAGTTTGTTAGCTTCACAAAATAATTTTGAGCATCAATCTGATGGTCATAAAGGACCATATAATTGATGAAAAAGCAGTTCAGCAATATTTTTGTTTGAAGATGGAAAATAGTCTATTCCTAATCTAAAAATTATAGTAATCATCTAGGGAGGGCACACTTTCATACTTTGTACAATCTTACTGATAGAAATAGAAGAATATGACTTGTGATGTAAGACAGACCTGAATTTGGTATCATAGCTTGGCATTGAATGGGTGATTGACCCTGAGCTTTATTGAAACTTAATCCCCCTACACTTCTGTTTTCTTACCTAAACTGGAATAGCAATATTACTCACGGTGTTTTTATGAGGATTAAATGAGATAGCGTATGTTAAATACTTGGCACAGTTATTGCCTCATAGAAAGTGCTCAAAAAATGTTGCCTATATGGTATACTGCTGCTCACAAATAAAAATTTCCCAGATTTTACATGCTGATGGATCAAGTTAGTGCTTCCTCTTCTCCTAGAAAGGGACTCAGTAAAGGACAAAAGAGCTAGAAGTATATACCTTCGTGTTTGATTCCTCTACTAAGCCAATAACCAGCCATTTGAATTATAGTAATTAAAAGAAATATGAATCATGTTTTAAGTTCTTTGAGTTTGTTTTTGCTATCCAAAGTGGAAGGAAAAACATTCACTTCAAACTGCCCTTTTCTAAGTTTTCTTAAGCTCAGCTAGAGATACTTTTAGCTCACATGCTGGGCCCACTTATAACCTCTCAGCATCAGAAATGTTAAAACAATTTAGCCCCCCCACCTTTTCAAAGTTTTAGATTAGTTGCTTTTAAAAGGAAAGAAGAAAATATATAAAATAAAACACATAGAGACTTTTAAAGAAATGACACCTAGAAGGAAATGATCACTCTGAAGGAATTCAAGGTACTAGATAATGGATAAAATAGTAAGATTAGGAAAAACTTTTAATAAAGTTTCAGAGTATTAATATGTGGATAAAATGGAAATTCACAAAGTCGATGAAACTGTGAGAGGTGAGAAAAGGTAAAGAAATTCTTCAAATGAATTAATCAACAAAAAGATATGAAATAGTGTCCCCTTATAGACAGAATGAGAAAGCCAAGAATAGAAACATTCTAATTCAGTGATTCTCATGTGGGGTCACTATCTCCCCCAAGGGACATTTAGCATTTCTGGGGGCATTTGTGGTAGTCACAGTGGCCAGGGCAGGGAAGGGGTAGTAGTTGCTACTAGTGGTTAGAAATTTAAAGAAATTACTACACATCCTGTAGTGCACAAGATAGCTCCCAACAATAGAAAGAATGATCAGGCCCAAAATGCCAAGAATGTCCTTGTTGAAAAACCCTGGCCACCTTAAGAATTGGTTTACAGATAAATTGAACACAGAAGCAGATACTAGAAAACAAGTCAGAGACCTTGTATGATACAGGGCCAATTGCCTTATTTTTTTAAATTAAAAAACCTAGGAAATTACTGCTCTGGAAAGATACACCTACATTTATTTGCACTTAACATATTCTCTGGGCAGAAACAGTATAAGATTGTGAGTGTCTGGGACTGCCTACTCTGCTCTATTATAGAAAACCTAATCATGGCATTCCATGGAGCAGGAGGCAATACATTTTATTCCTATTGTATTTTCCCTAATGGGAAATAAATGTAATAAATAGAAGCTAAGTGAAATTTAGCTTTCCTGTTAGCTTTCAAGTCACAATATGGTTTAAATAATCCTCATTTTCCTAAGTGTACCCTTCAGATCACCAGTTCTGAAAGGGAATCTGTAAAACAAGGAGGTTGTGTGGTTAAATAAGATCGGGAGGTTTTGCATGTTTTATCCTCCTCTTAGAGATTAATAAATGCACATTGGTGTAGTAACAGCTTTGAATGTCTTGTTGAATTTGGTTTAATTTGCTGTTTCCCAAAAGTATTCATACATTGAATTGGGGAGGGTGTTTTTTATGGGGCATATAATACTTATTAACTTCCCAATTAGCTAGTGTTTGATGGAATATATTTTGGAAAACATCGAAATGGATTTCTGCAGCTCTTCTTAAAGGCTCAATTCCAGTAATAAAATATCTTTGTGTTTTAAGTTCCAAATAGCTGACTTGCAGATAAGCATTTTAAAAAACCTCTTCCTAAAGTTTAAGCCTGCCCAGCAGTTGGCTTGTTGAATGTCATCCTTTTTTTTTCATTTTTATCATGCAGAAAAGCCAGATATAAACCATTTTCTAGAGTAAATCTTGTTTGTGATAAAAGTCCAAACTAAAGTAATAAAAACTAACCAGCAGAATTGGTACATGATGTTCTATAATCTAAGTTACTTGTGGAATTGCTGATATCATTGCAAAACAATTTGCCAGAAATCGTGGAAGACATAGATCCCTGGGGATAGAAAATGTCAAGTGTAATATCCAGTGTTGTTCAAAAAGAGATCAGTAAAAATTATACACTGATTAAGAACTAGAGACATTTGGGCAAATAACTAAAATAATATATAGCCATTAAAATGTACATATGACAAGCTAGCATTGTTTTATTAGTAACACATTGTGTCAAACCAATTTATTTTTCTTCTTTGTTAAGGCATTGAACTATTAATACAAAGTTGCAGCCACCATTCTCTCATCCTCCCTCAGTTCCTTATATAGCCATAAGAATATTTTGCAAGCGTTGCAAGCTGGCAGCTTGGTAGATGTGTATATATGTATACTTTTTCTCAAACTCTTAAGTTAGAGAACATTGAAACCAAAAAAGATAGTAATCATACAAGTCATCCAATTATTTTGAATAAGAATTAATTGGATTTTTGTGTAAGGCAATGGTCTTGAATGATTCATCATTGAGGCAATTTGATGTAGTGAAAGGAGCACTGGGATAGGAACTTGAAAGTGTATATTCATGGACTGACACCAACACTGCTCATCTGTGAAATCCTAAGAAATTAACTTCGGTGGGTCTTACATTTCTCATCTCTACCTTTTTTGCTAGGGACTTGCTGACTTTACTAACAAATAGATCGCAAAAAGAAAAATAGGTGAAAAGAACTTTAAAGTTATTACAAGGTCTCTTTTATTTTCAAATAAGAATCTTTAATTGATCATCTTAATCATTGTCTTTTTTACTTTTCATGAGGGAAGGTGACTGTCTTCCATATTTTAGTATTTGAGAGACACTGCTTTACTAAATTTTTTTAAGTAGATTGCTTTAATTTGCAGTTTTTTAACTTGAGAGCTGCATGCTTTTAATCAAATGTTAATAATATTTTTATGCCTGTCTTATCTTTCTTGTCCACATCTATATTAATGTTGAGCGAAGCTAGGAGCCAAATATTTTAGCACAGCTTATTTTATACCTACCAGAGTATCCTCTGAAAGGAGGAGGACCTATAACCCTTTTCAGGGGTCCTCAACCTTTTTAAACAGGGGCCACTTCACTGTCTCTCACACCATTGGAGGGCCGGACTATGGGCCCCGGGACGAGTCAGCTGCTAAGCAGGACGGGCAGTGGTGGCAAAAACATCCCACAGGCCAGATAAATGTCCTAGGCAGGCCACATGTAGCCTGTGGGCCGTAGTTTGAGGACACCTCACGTAAACAGTATTTAAACCATCTAAATCCTTTTTCATTCCTCCCATACCCTCTAAGGTAAAGACATTATGTCTATGCACAGTGGCAACATTCACTAAAAAAAAGTCTCTTTCTGAACTCAGGCATGTGTAGCTTGTTCCTTCTCTTGGTAGAATGTTTATAAAAAGTAATTTGGTTCAAAATATAATTAGCCTTATAATCAAGTATTTAAAAGTGCCATATAATTTTTTGATGCAGCTTAATATTTTCTCCTTCAATGATTCTTTTGTGTTATTTCCCACTTAAAGTATAGATTACTTTCACAAAACAGTAGGAAAACACAGGATCAAAATGTCACTTGTTCTTGGAAATTAGATTTTAGTTGGTTTTACTCTCCATTCATGAAACAAAAAAGATTTTGAGTTAATCAAAGTTTGTCTTTTATTTGTATTATTTGTAAGTAATTAAGCCAGTGTTTAAATAATCATCACAATGAATATTTACAAGCTAATTTTTTCCAAGCTCTTTTATCCAGAAATGAAATTTTTAAAATATGGCCCTAAAGATCAAAGTGCTCATTCTTACTTATTTTATTGGATCCAGATATGTTACCATTAACCTTTAAAAATTACTGACTTTCCATTTAATTCAGTTTTACTTCCTCTTTAAATGTGTGATTCTCTACCTTAAATAACCTCAGGATGTTTTCCTAGAAATGCAGTCAACCATCTGAAAGTAATTTTTCTGTCTGGTATGTGGGGTGTTTGATGGGTGTATGTGGCAAGCGTATGGTTTAACTATACTTACTATACTCATTTTCATCAAAATATTGGCTAAAATATTCAGAACAGATGTGTATATGTGTCTACTTTTTCTCAGTCTAAAGAAAGCTTTTTTGTGAGCAGTAAAGAGTATGTCAGGCTTAAGGAGAAATTTCTTTGCATTTGTTTTTAACTTTTGGCAACTGCAAGAGAGAATATTGCTTCTCAGGTCCTGTTTATTACCCTCAAAGTTAATGACTTTAGCATGTATTGAGAGATTTTAAAAAGTGATATAATTGAAAAAGGCAGCAGTTCAGTGGTGTTTCAGCATGTTGGGTAGCTAATTATGAGAATGTTTCTTTCTAGGTAAAAAATCAGGAGACAACTTCTAGTTCTGATTTGATTACCAAGCAGTTCTATAAGGCCCAATTTTTTAGAAAAATGAAGAGGGTTTATCCAGATGACATACTGCCTTAGAAGGAAGGAATAAGAATAGAGGTGAATGGAAATTTGGAAGAGGAAGGAAACTATAAAAATAGAACCAGTGGTATAGCTTGGGTCCTTTTTGATCCAGTATCTAAGGAAAGATCGCCATTTATTTTCTTAACAAGGAATTATTAAATATGGAACAGTTACCGTGTTTAAAGCACTATGCCAACTGGTAGAGATAGCACAGTAAACACAAGAGCAATGTCTATTCATTCATAAAATTTACATTCTAGAAGGGTGACAGAATTCAAGCAACCGATTTAACAAATACTTATTGAACTGTAATTGGCATACTATAAAAAAGAACTTTGAGAGAAAATGGGAGAGAAAATTAAAACAAATACAGAGAAACTAACTTACAATAAGAAGTCAAGAAGTATGTCCCTGTGGACATACTTTTTCATTAGTTCTGAAGGATGCATGTGAATTTAGGAAGAGAAAATGAGAGGAAAACTGGAGGAGTACACAGTCGGATGAAGAAAGTGTTTTAAGAAGGAGGGAGTAATCCTCCATGCTAATGCTTCAGATCAGAAAAGTCAAGGACTCTGAGAATTGTCTATTGGATTTAGCAACACAGAGGCCCTAGTGACCTTGACAATAGCAGTTCTGGTAGAGTAGTGAGCTTAATTGGAGAAGGTTCAAGAGGTAAGAGATGGAAAGGAATTGGAGGCTAAAAACATTAAGAAGATTTCTGGGAGTTATCCTGTAAAGGGGAACAGAGAAATAAAATGATAGCTGAGTGAGTAGAAGTTTATGGGATGAAGAGAGATACTTTTTTAAAAAAGGTTAGTGCATGTTTATATGCTAAAGGGAATGATTGAGTAGAAAGGGAAAAATTTATGATGCAGAAGAAAGAAGGGAAGATTGCTCAAAGGATACTCTAGAGTAGGTCAGACGGAATAGGATCCAAAGAACAACCCAGTAATTTGGCATCTCTCTAATGTCTTAGCATCCTTTCATTCAAGCATTCAACAAAAATTTATTCAGTACCTGCTATGTGTCAGTATTTGCCAGAGAAAGTCATAACAAAGATACGTAAGACCAAGTTCCTACTGAGAAGTAAAGAAACCCATAAATACCAAGACACAATATAGTATAACAAACACTGTATATGCCAAAGGCACCAGGCGAAGGCTAAGGGAACCCAGAAGAGAGAGCAGTTAACTCTGCCAAAGAGAATTATAGCATTTGTAATACTACCTAAAATGCTTTATTATCTAAGGTGCAAATTAGTTTATTTTCAAGCAATTTTAGATACTAGTATTAAAACATACCAATTTTGTATTAAAATATAGTCATATAGATATATCATTATAAAATACTTCATCATTGTCTATCTTCTTACATTTTTATTTCATGCTCCATTTGTATAATTTCAGCTGAGCGTAGTTCATAGTTTTCAAAACGCTACTTGTCATCAATTTCAGAATAAAATTCAAACAAAATCAAAAAATATTCGTCTTTTACCTTCACTGCATTTATTAGAAAATAGCAAGAAATATAGTGCACAACTCAAGCATTACAAAAGTAATCCATGTAACCAAAAATATTTGTACCCCCCTAATATTTTGAAATTAAAAAAGGAAATATAGTGCATAAATTCAGCCTCTATAGAGATGCCAGTTAGGAAGCTCTAGATGTGCAACAGATCTAAAAAGCCAAATGACAAAATAATGGTTATACTCTGAGGCACTAGCACAGAGATATCACAAAGTTTACAATAGAGTGCCAAATGAACTGCAATTAATAAATGCTCTATGTTTAGAGGAATAAAGATTGCTTTAAGGTGAAGTGGTCAGCAAAAACAATTTGAATGGGCTCTAATCCTTGACTTCTTAACTGTATTCCCAACTCATTAATTTTCATCATGAATCTTAGCTTTATCACTTCAAAAACCAATGTAGATATTATCATGTAAAGACATGTCTTAAAATCTTCCAAATTATTTTTCAGATATTATGATTAATTTATTTACATTTACGTAGGAATGAATCATATATAGTATTTAATTTTAATAAATCAATTTGTAGTGATGCTTTTCTAAAAAGTCTTATGAGCATTAAAATACATATGTTAATAATAGTGTACATTTGATTTAAGTGTAACTATAATGCTTATAGTACTCTTGGCTTTGTCTTTTTTTATCAATAGCAATATAGCATCAAACTATAAAGTTCTTTTTCCATTTGAACTGTGCTCTCTTCTTATGAAATTAAAATACTATTATATGCATGCAAGAGCAAACAATTTCAAGCTGTGATCAATGATCTGTGAGTTCAGAATTAGAAATAATTAAAGCCATGGTATGTTTTTCAATCTGCCAAGGACTGCTGTTTGTATAAGAATGTTACCTTAGGCTGGGCTCAGTGACCAGCACTCTGGGAGGCCAAAGCAGGCAGATCCCCTAAGCTCATGAGTTTGAGACCAGCCTGAGCTAGAGCAAGACCCTGTCCCTAAAAATAGCTGGGCATTGTGGCGGGTGCCTGTAGTCCAAGCTACTCTGGAGGCTAAGGCAAGAAAATAGCCTGAGCCCAAGTGTCTGAGGTTACTGTGAGCTATGATGCCAAGACACTCTACTGGAGGTGACAAACTGAGAGCCTGTCTCAAAAAAAGAAAAGAATGTTACCTTATATTATTAGTTTAACAACTTTATTAAGTCTATTTTAATCCTTTAGCCCAATAAAAAATTACAATAAAGTAATACAAGCACCATTATTTATTATACCTAAATCAATAATGACTACTTTTTAAAATATTTTAATCTGCATTGCTAAATTTATAATTTAATAATTAATAAAAACAAAACCTTGATGGTCTCCAAAACTAAGTTTCAGTTAAAACATTTTAATTTCAGTTTTTTTCCTAATTAAATGTATTTCCTTTCGATTTTATATTAGTAGTATACACTATCATTCTGTTAAAAAAAAAAATCACTCCCAGAAGTCAGTGTTAAAATCTTCCACAAAATTGTTCCTATGGTTAATGATACAACCACACATATCAAGGGCTTAATTACATGCTTCAATGACTTAGCTCCATTAGAATCTCAGCAATGATCCAAAATACAATTATGTATTTCATATTCCATGTGTGAAGTATGGTTTCTTCTTGTTGTTTTTGTGCACATATATTTGACTCTAAATAACTAATCAAGTTTTTGAAAGTATCAAGCTAGCTTTTTTATATAACAGACAGAGCAAGTAAAAATTAACTGTTTATTTATTAGATTTTTCACTTTTCAAAAGATTTTTTTTGTGACATGCAAAAACAGTCTTAGAGCTGTTGACTGCTTCAGTTTCAGTGCCTATATTGAAATGGAATTTATTTCTAAAACCATATTCTAAAGAAATAAGTTGTGTAGGTATTTTGAAAATATTATATTTATAACATTGAAAAAATCTGGGGAACTGATCTTTCAAAGTGGTAGAATAGACATGGTAAAAAGAGACCTTTCCTCAAACACTTATCCCACCTTTGATGGGCAGAATATATTGATCTCTATCATCTCACCCGTATTCCCTCTGTGTAAAAAGAGCAGAGATATACTCCATAATAACTTGAGAATCCCAAGTGGTCATTTATAAAGTCTTTTGCACACCTTGAAAGGAACCCACTAAATAAATGCTACATTTTTGGTTCACTAGTAATTTTATCATGACTAGTTCATCCTCAAACTTTAAAAGAGCTTAGCAAAGTGTACTAAATAAACTGTATCCCTGTAAATAATAAAAAGCCATGAGGTCAATACATTTTCCTTAAGAATAGAATTAGATTTCTCCCAACATGTTTTTTTAATACATGCAGTGATTGTAATAATTGATGATGAAATTTAGCTGGGCAAGGAGGCAAGTTGACAGAACAGAGGGTTACTCAGAAAAACTAAAAAAAAAAAGGATGAGATTGATAGATAAAAGGAGAAAGGATTGCTGGACTTAGAGTACTGTAGGGAGAGTGCAAGAAATACTGAAGGTGTTAGTAGGAAAATGGGATATTTGGAGAGCTTACAGCCTTTACAGATGACAAGATTAAGCATATAACCACAGGAATGGGTGTATGAGAAAACCTCAAGAAACTGAGAATCCAGAATATCAGCAAATGTTGAAGTCACCACGAATTTATGAAAGAAGTAATGTTTGAGTACCTAGGTTTGAATCCTGGTACTATGCACTTAGCAGCTGTGTGCCCTTGGGCAAGTAACATGACCTGTCTCAGTTCTCTCTTCTGGAAAAGTGAGGATGATGTTAGTATATTTCTCCTAATTATGAAGATTAAATTATTTAATACTTACAAAACTTTTAGACAGTATATGGCATATGAGAAAGGATATGTAAATGTTATTACTGTTATCATGATCATAATAACCATCATTATTTTTATGATCCAGTCCTGTGTGAGTCTCTACCTTTTTTTTTAATTGTTGGGGATTCATTGGGTCTCTACTTTTCATTCCTTAAAATTTGTTGGGCAGCTATCTCATGCCATCCTTTTAAAACTTTTGAGTAATTTTCTTTGGCTGTTTTGTGCTTCAGGATTTTTAAGTGAATAAAAATAATATACCGCAGCCTCACCAAAAGGTTATTCTTGAAGTCTTTGCTATGAGTTCTCCTTGCTAAAGTAAAATACTGTTTAGTAAGAACACAGACCCAGAGGGAAATGGGGAAGGCCAAAGCAGGGATTACTTGGTTCTGTGAATTAGATATGCTCACAGTAGCAAGAGAGATCCTTAGGGTCAACCCAGCTGTAGGCCATGGAAGAGAATGTTGTGGTGTTTCAACATGAAATGGGTCAAGTTAAACACAGGGGGCTACCATCTTGGAGATTGACTATCAAGATACATAAACTTGGACATTAGGATATAAGGCAGAGATTCAGTTACTGAAAATGAAGAAAAATCACTTAAATAATGATCCTCTTTGTAAAGGTCCATACTCTTAAAGCCTGGGGCTCCTAAGATAGCTAATCTAGGCTTTTCTTTATTAATTATAGAAAGTGCCTTAAGTTTGCATGTCCACCTGGCTAATTGCCAACAGGCAGTTTCACCTTCTGGCTCAAAACACACATTTTCTCCATCTACACAAATGCCAACCATAATGTTGCATAAGAGTGAGTGTGTTTTGTAGGCTTTAGCTAAAAATCAGTGTAAGTTTAAGCAGACATGGGGAGGAAAAAACAATGTGATGTGAACTTTGTTCTCTGTGTTTAGGCAAGCTACGACCTATATCTATGCCAGTGGAATATAATTGGGTGGGGGACTATGAAGATCCAAATAAGATGAAGAGAGATAGTAGAAGAGGTAAGTGTTCTAGAATTTCAGTGTAGGCTGGGTTGTTTGAACAATAATCAACTTTAAATGTTCTTTACATACATTGTTATGGCTTCGGTAGAAAATTTATTCTATCATTGACTTTACTGTACAGGAAAACTGAGTCAGACCAACATTTGACTATCTTGACCTATTATTAAATGGATATCTTCTCTGAATGCCTTCTAAAGGATTCAGGGTAGATAAGTACAGTGTGAAAAGTATATATCTGGTTTTTATTTGAAAGGTAATATTTGGGAAACAAAGTCAGAAGTGTGAAACTGCATAAAATAATTAAGTTCATTGAGTAGGGACAGTTTGTCATCAGTCCTCGTTAGTCCACAAGTGCAGTGCAACCTCATTACTTTGTTTTGGTTCTGTGAATTTATCCGAAAGAGAATGACAATTGAAGCACATGGGTAAAAGTTCATGGAAACTGGGCCAGTGACTCTAATGAAAACCATGTAGAAATTGAAGAAAACTTGCCATGCTTTTTTTTCCTGTTCTGTTTGCTGTTCAGGGTTACCTTCTTACGTGGGGGTGGGCTACTCTTGAAGTATCTACCAAAAGTAAGTTTTTATGTTCAATTATCCTGCTATTGAGGTGAGCATTAAAGAGAACAACTGCAAGTTTCACTCCTACGTAGTGTGGACACAAGTCATGCTGCTGCTCCCACCTTCTGAAGTAGAGAACCATAAGGTTGTAGATGAAAAACCAATTAGGTTCTATCCATAGAACCTAAGCTTACTAAGTTTCCTTCATGATATGTTTGACCCGTTTGCCTGTTATTTCTAGCCAGTATACAGAATTTACTTCTTTACTGTGCAGATCCATAGACCACATGGACAAGCAAGCATGAATATCTGCTTCGTTAGTTTTCTTAACAGTTGTTTTATGGAGGGAGCATTTCTGAAATTGTTCATAAACACAGGAACATTAACAGATTCCTTTACATCTATGTATTCATTCCGTTTTCCAAGCTTCAGTTTGTAATCTCATTTGTCTTATAGACTAAATCAAGAAAAAAAATAAAAGAAATACTTAGAAGATGCCATCTCTGAGTCACTCTTTTGAGACTTCATATTATAGTAACACCTTGGAGCAGGGAAAAGCTACGTGAAATACTAAGTGCTATTATCAATTTAAGCATAGATTTCCTTAACTAAGTTTCCTGACCATTGGTTTATAATGTAGGCTTTAACTTCTCCAAAGATTCTACCTAGCATGCTGTAGGCCAATGCTTGTCATCAGGCTTTAGCAGAAGACCCCGGAGAGAACTTGTTACAAATTTATGAACCACACACCCAGAATTTCTGGTTCAAGTTCTGCAGGTGATTTTAATGTAGTTGGTCCAAAGATAAAACTTGGAGAAATAATCTGTAGGCTATTTGTTATTATTATATGATCCAGATAATTAAGATCTGCTATATTTCACTACATATTTATTAAATTAAATCAAGTTAAAGTTCTGAAATGAAATTTTGGGGCAAAATTGGGAAAATAATGGTAAATTTGTGATATTTGCATATTTACATTGGTGTATTTATCTCTTTTTATATAGAAAACTCTCTACTTCGATACATGAGCAATGAAAAAATTGCTCAAGAAGAATACATGTTTCAGAGAAACAGCAAAAAAGACACAGGGAAGAAGTCAAAAAAGAAGGGCGATAAGAGTAATAGCCCAACTCACTATTCGTTGCTACCTAGTTTGCAAATGGATGCATTGAGACAAGACATCATGGGCACTCCTGTGCCAGAGACCACACTATACCATGTAAGTAAAATTTCAAAGATTCTTTGATATAACCTATATTGGGAGACTAGCAAATCATTCTTTTGGATAAATTCCAGATTATTTTTACTATATTGCCAGATTATCACAAAAGAACCTAACTTTAAAGTTTATCCCTTCCAAAAATGATGGATTATTGATTTGTTTTTCAGCTCATATATTCAGTGATTTTGTATGTTGGATTTTAATGAGATAACTTAATGTACTTAAAATAGAGAATGATAATTAGCTGAATAATCATCAGTGTGATAATATACAGTAAATGGATAGCTATAAAATTCAACAGCTGAAGGTGGACTGTTTATTTTTTATTTATTTTATTTTTTATTAAATCATAGCTGTGTAATTATGATTTTTTATTAAATCATAACTGTGTACCACATGCAATTATGGGGTACAGTGTGCTGGTTTTATATATAATTTGAAATACTTTCATCAAACTGGTTAACATAGCTCTTTAATATATTCGTGATCCTGTTTGCATGGTGCAAAGGCAGAGGCAGGGCCATTAACTCCAGACCAGATGAATGATGAGAAACTAAAACAATGATCATATGGAAATTAAAAATCTTGTTAGTAAGAACATTCAACTTAGAAAAATAACCCACTTTAGGCCATTTTGGTTAAAAGGAGCTTATTATAGCAACAGACCTATAGCTTCTTATTACAAATCCTCAAAAAACATGGGCTGTAAGTTTGTAAGTAATTTAAACAACTGTGCTTACTGCTTAAAAGTATTAAAAACAATTTAATCTGCCCCTGCTGTAGAAGGTATACCATCTAGTTATAAAAGATATATAAAATATTTAATTTATACTTGAGTTGTTTTTCTGAGTAAATCTCTTAAATCATGCACTTATTCTATAACTCTCATAAAACTAGAGTGTAGAAAAATATTTTTCTTTATTTGGATTACAGTGTTGCTAGCACTCCTAAGTGTGTCTTTCTCTCTATCCCCTTCTCTTTCCCCAGTTACATGCTCTTAAGGCTCTTCCTTTCTAAGAGACTAGTGCCCATATCAAAACCTCCATTAAATGACTGCCAAAGCAAATTATTATAATATTTTCCAGACATTTGAAGTCAGTCTGAAATCAATACTCTTATCTGTGTGAAGGAGGCTACTTTTGTTATTGCCACTAGTTAAAAGAGCTGTATGAATACTGAGCTTCCTCTAAAATCTGATGTTCCAGTCATAAATAATAGCCTGAACAAAGGTTTGAAGACAGCTAGCTTATTCAAGAAGGAATCTGGTAGTAAGAGATGAAGGTGGAGAGGGAAAAAGAGGCCACTTCAAGTCAAGAGTGTATAAACTATTAACAAGTTTGGATTTATCCTAAGAGGAATGGTTAAGTCATTGATGGCACATTTAAATAATCAGCCTGTTTCATTCTGCCATGCACATCCAGACAGGTTTATACTGTTACTGTGTGAGAAGGAAGGAAGGAAAATAGACAGTTGAGTCTTGTGGATTTGGAGTTACTAAATTTGTGAAGACAGCAAAAAGTGAATCAAAGTGATAATCAGAAGTATTGTATTGTCTATGTGTATAAATTGTTCCCCCCTTTCTGAAGGGCATGATTAGTTACATGTATCAGTAACCTGGTCTAGTAACTTCACTTCTTGAAGTATATTCTAAGAAATAAATAAATGAGATTCCACTCATGTCCTCTACTTTTATGATGTACCCTAAATCTTTAACATGATATTTTCCAGATAGATGGCATTTATCCCAACTAATTTTTGACAAAGGGCCATCACAGAGTGAGGAATATTGTTAACCTTGTAATGCTGATCCACAATTCCACAGTAGAGTGCTGGGTACTTCCTAACTCTGTTCTCAGGTTTAGAAGAAGTGAACTAATTTTTGCCTCCAAGTAGATGTTGAATGCCTATAACCAGTGTTCAAAAACAGAGAACTTTCATTGGTGAGTTTTACTAGACTCCTAAGTTCCCTTCAGGGACCTCACCTTGCATTTATTTAGTACTTTCACAGTTATCAAGGGAGTTTCCACATTTGTTATGGCTTTTGAACCTCAGAACAACCCTACTTGCAGATAACAAAACTCAAATTCAGAAAAGTTAAATGATTTATGCAAAGTGGTATTGCCAGGAAAAAAAAAAAGGTGTAAGTGCTATTGTCAGGACTGGGATCCAAATCACCTACTCCATGGATCTTTCTACATTTGTACCCTATTGCTTTTTGCATGGCAGGCTTTCCCTTCACAGAGGAATTCGCACTTTAATGAATAAATAAGTGCATTTTGAAAAGTTTGATTTGAAAAATGTGCCCTCGTATACTGATGTTAATAACATTTTCAGTGCCTAGATTGATTCCTATCCAGATTTCCCTTTTGCTTTATGTTACTCTTTTTTAAGTTAGGGAAGAAAACATGCAGAGCTGGTGCTGTTATAAAACATAAGTAGTTATTCAGCGTGATCTATTGCTGGGAAAACAGAATATTATAGTTAAAAATGCTTGATCCTTGGAGAGCAAACAATACACTTAAATGGTAGCTTTTTATATTTCACAGGAATTTGGGGGCTTTTTATCATGTTTTTACATGCTTATTTAAGAAGGAAAGGATTTTTCCTTATGCTAAACTTTTCTAAAAACACAAGATCAATATCAATATGTAATCCTATCACCTTCGTGATGAACTACTAATCTTCATTTTTCTCAATTGCTCCTTTGGAGAGTATGGCCATTTTTAATGGAATAGGACATAAATGGAAGAAGACTAGACTATGAAGAATAAGTATTAAGTTTCATAGGATGCTGTCTCTGATAAAATACTAGCTCCATGTAGTCTAAAGATTTCAAGTTCAAATTTAGAGAAAATTTAGTACAAATTTAATAGCAAGATAATAATAGCATTAAGTACTGTTAAACAACCAATTGGAAGGGGAAAGTGGGAGAAGTGTTGTGCTCCTAATAAGGAGACCTAGATTATGATCCCCAGTGGTATATTCTAGAAAACAGCCCAATAAAAATATACAAAGCCAGGCAAATATTATTTGGCTTCAATGTTTGACTCATTCCCCTTTCTAGTGAAAGCAGAAATGTTCATATGATTAAAGAATATTTAGAAGTTTATGGGATTATAAAATGTGCATTTTATTTTTTTAGTAATTCCACATATCTTATATGTCAGTATGTAGATTTTTTTCTTAAACTTATTTAAAAGGAAATCATTCACTATGCTCTAGCTACCGTGATCATCCACCACTTCTCTGCCACCTCTTTCCTTTTCAGCATGCTGTTTTGTCTCCTGGGAATGCTAAAGTTGTAGGGTGACCTTCCCTCATCACCACCCTTTGAACTCAATCAGTTCTCCTATTATTGTCTCTTAGCACCTGGTACTTTTTCTTCAAAACCTTTGTTGTGGTTTTATGTATGTTTAGTCACGTGAACATCTGCTTAGTGTCTCTCTCCCCTGTACATGGCAGGACAGGAATGTCCATGTCCGTAATGAGCAGGGACAATTTCTCCATTTTGTTCAGCACTACACTTTAGCACCTCGTATTTAGTACATTATAAGCTCTGAATAAAACTGACGATTAAGTGGATTAACAAGTGCATGAGTGAATGTGGCAGGAACTTCAGTGCCTTTCTCAATGTCTTCAACTTGAGGCCAGCCCCACAAGGGCCAACAATATAACAGGATTAACTTCCCCATAGCCCCCACTTCCTCCATTCCAGCTCAAAATTTCAGTTTTAGCCAGTTCTTGCTTTTTTCCTTCCCTGCCATCTCATCATAGAGGTTGCCAATATGCCCATCAACCAAGCATGTTATGGCATTTTTCAAAAGAGCATAACTTTATTTTACCTACTCACGGATTCTGTCTGAAAATTTGGAAATTTTTAGCTATCAAAGCCCTCATCTGATCTCAGATTATATGAAGAAAAGACTGCAATGTGTATGTGTGTGTAGTAAAAAATATCTTAAATAAATAATGATTTAATCTGCATTTCATCTTTAAATCTTATAGTACTTACTTTTCCTTAATATGATATGGCTAGGACAACTTGCTCTCTCATTAAAGCTATTAAACTAAATCCATACATTAAAAATTATTTATTTTATGTCTATATGCTGAGATTTCAGAGCAAGTAAAATTTGATTATGGATCAGATACCACACAGGTATACTTTTCATAAACTGAATACTAATGTGATTTTAAGATGGTTTATTAAAAACAGACTTTGAGTAGGTGTTTGAAAATCTGGACAGTTTTGTCACATTCCAACATTTGTGTGGCTTGTCTAGTTTTTCAGGCTATAACTGCAAACATTCTGTTTTATTTTTAATAAATACTTTTAGTCATTCTGGTCAATTTGTGAGAATTGGAGGGAGGAAGGAGATGGAGAACTATTAAGAGACTATTTTTAATTTAACAGATAAACATTATGAAATACAATATTCTAATTACTTTACAAATAATAACTTATTTAATCCTTGTAACAACCCTGTGAGGATGTTGTTGGTGTTATTGCCATTTTATAGACTGGGAAGCTGAGGCACATAGATTAAGTAGGTGGTTATGTGATAGAGCTGAGATTTGAATGTCAGCACTGAGACTTTTAGTAAGCATACTATATTGCCCCTCAAAAATAGCATAATTTAACAGAAACTTAACAATTCTTATATTGCAAGCCATGTATAAGGCCCGGTCTAAGTGCATAGGAATATATAAAGACTAAAATAGGCATATATCTCAGGAATATTACAGGTTCAGTTCCAGACCACCACAATAAAATGAATGTTGCAATAAAACTAATCACACAAATTTTTTGGTTTCCAAGTACATATAAAAATTATATCTACAATATAGTGTAATCTAGTAAGGATACAATAACATTATATCTTTAAAAAGCAATGTATTAAGATATACCTTAATTTAAAATACTTTTTTGCTACAAAATACAAATGATCATCAGATCCTTCAGCAAGTCATAATCTTTTTACTGGTTGGAGGATGACTGATTACAGTGCTGGTTGCTCACTGTTGAGGTAGTTGTAGCACTTATTAAAATAAGACAACAATGAAGTTTCATGCATCAATTGACTGTTCCTTTCACAAAAGAATTCTCTGTGGCATTCACTGCTATTTAATGGCATTTATATGTGCCTATAATAGAACTTCTTTCAAAAGTGGAGCCAGTCCTCTTAAACCCTCGTGATGCTTTATCAACTAAGTTTAAGAAATATTCTAAATCCTTTGCTGTCATTTCTGTGATGTTCATAGCATTTTCACCACAGATAGATTCAATTTTTTTTTTTTTTTTTT
>NW_003852446.1:6867654-6922952 GCF_000181295.1 Otolemur garnettii
GGCTCGCCTCAGGAAGGTTGAAGTGCACTCTTCAATCTTCTCTCTTGTCTCTGCTCCAAACCATCAGCTACTTTGCTAAGGTTCTGTCCTTTCAGCCTCCTTCTGGATGGGAGCTTCTGAAAAAAGCTGGCTGCAGTTCGCCATCTTGGCTCCGCCCCGATAGATTCAATTTTAAGAAACCACCTTCATTGTACACATCCATAAGAAGCAACTCTTCATCTGTTCAAGTTTGATCATGAGATTGCAGAAATTCATTCATATCTTCAGGCTCTACTTCTAACTCTAGTTCTCTTGCTATTTCCACCATATCTGCAGTTACTTTCTCCACTGAAATCTTGAAGTCATCCATTGGGTTGGATTCAACTTCTTCCAAACTCCTCATAGTGTTGATATATTTGCCTCCTCCCCATGAATCAGAAATGATCTTAATGGCATCTAGAATGGTGAATCCTTTCCAGAAGGATTTCAATTTACTTTGTGCAAATCCATCAGAGGAATCACTATCTATGGCAACTGTAGCCTTATAAAATATATTTCTTTAATAAGACTTGATAGTTGAAAGTATTCCTGATCCATGGGCTACAGAATGGATGTTGTACTAACAGATATAAAAGCATCAATCTCTTTGTATATCTCCATCAGAGCTATTATTAATATTGTCAATGAGCAATATTTTGAAGGAATTCTTTTTTCTGAGTAATAAGTCTCAACAATGGGCTTAAGCTAGTCAGTAAACCATGCTATAAACAGACATGCTGTCATGTAGTCTTAATTGTTCCATTTTTATAGCACAGGCAGAGTTGATTTAGTATAATTTTTAAGGGCCCTAGCATTTCTGGAATGATAAATGAACATTAGCTTCAAGATAAAGTCACCAGTTGCATTAGCCCCTAAAAGAAAGTCAGGCTGTCCTTTGAATCTTTGAAGCTAAGCATTGACTTCTTCCCTCTAGCAATGAAAGTCCTAGATGGCATCTTCTTCTGCCATAAAGCTGTCTCTTCTATATTGAAAATCTGTTGTTCGGTGTTGCCACCTTCATCAACGATCTTTGCTAGGTTTTCTGTTTAACTTACTTCAGCACTTGCTGTTGCACCTTGTACCTTTCTGTTATATAAACAGGCTGTTTCCTTAAACCTCATGAATCAACATCTGCTAGCTTCCAACTTTTCTTCTGTAGCTTCCTCACCTCTCTCAGCCTTCACAGAATTGAAGAGAGTTCAGGCCTTGCTCTGGATTATGCTTTGGCTTATGGGAATTTTGTGACTAGTCTGATCTTCTATCCAGACTACTAAAACTTTCTCCATATCAGCAATAAGGATGTTTTGCTTTCTTATTCTTCATGTGTTCACTATAGTAGCACTTTTCGTTTCCTTCAAGAAATTTTTATTTGCTCTCACAATTTGGCTAATTACTTGACACAAGAGGGCTAGTTTACTCACTTACTTGACACAAGAGGACTAGTTTTTGGCCTATCAACATGCCTCCTCACTAAGCTTACTCATTTCTAGCTTTTCCTTTAAAGTGAGAGACATGTGACTCTTCTTTTCATCTGAACACTTAGAGGCCTAATTTTAATATTGTTGTGTTTTGGCAAACAGGTAAGCCCAAGGAAAGGGAAAGACAGGGAAATGAGCAGTCAGTGGAGCAGTCAGAACAGATACAACATTTATTAATTTTGTTATATGGTTTGTGGTGACCCACAACAATTATAATAGTAACATCAAGAATCACCAATCACAGATTACCATAACAAATGTAATAATAATAATATAAAAAGTTCTGGAATAATCTAGGAAAGACTTGTTATTTTTTTAAAGCAATGAGTAATAAATAAGTTATGAAATAACATATTCCTCAGTATGTGACAAAAAGTGGTTTTTCAAACATTTTTTTAAATGTAGACGTTTAATTGTTAATAAAAATTTACCAATCGGGAGTGTAAAAAAAAAAGTTTTCACTATTATAAGAATTACCGAAATGTGACAGATAGATGAAATAAGCATATGCTGTTCAAAAAATGGCTACAATAGACTTGTTGGACACAGGGTTGCTACAAACCTTAAATTGTAGAAAGTAAAGTACAATAGTGCAAACTGCAATAAAACAGGTATGCCTATAATAGTGCTCCTGCTACTACTACTAATGGCTAACATTTACTGATTACTTTTTAAGTTCCTATGCTAAGAACCTACCTCATTGAATCCTGAAAATGACTCTATGACATTGATATTACCATTATTATTTCTATTTGGCATAAGTGAAAGAAACTGAAGCATAGACTTGACTTTACAAAACCAGAAAGTAGCAGAGTTGAGAAATGACCAAGAAGTCTGACCCCAAAATTCACATCTTTAGATGAATAAAGCCATTTCTGCTCACAAGGATTTTATAATCTGTCAGGGAAGACAGAGCTATTATTATTACAAAGATGAAAAATCTGCTATATTATCAGCACATAAACAATTTTTTCTCCAATTATAAAGGTTGGTTTGTCTAATAGCTGCCCGACTTAGCTTCATTGTTAGAGGATAAAAGTAATTAAAATGAAAGGGCAGATAGTTTTAATGGCAAGGAAGTCATCTCTGAGCTCACATTCATTTATATCAACCAATTTTTCTCCATTTTAACTTTATTCACCCAGAAGACAGCGATAGGACAATGTGGCATGATTTTTCTCCTCATGAAAGTACATGCAGACATGTTTGGTAGCCATTAGAAATATTATTGTATTTGTTTTGTGTATATTCTCTGATTCCTATGGATGACTTGATCATTTTGAAAATGCTTTATAAGTAGCCCTGGCAAAGCCCTATGTGAAACAGTGGACTATTAACTGAACATCCTTGGCTAAGGGCTCTGATGACTCAGGTCTGACCTGGAAATGGCAGTCTTTTCTTTGATTCTTATAGGCAAATAACACATAACTTCACAGACTTTCACTTTCACTAATGACTAGATATTTCTTACTGGTAACCTACTAAATGGTTTTAAAAAGTTACAAATTGAATAATCACAAAATAATGCATTAATAGAGTTTATTGAATATTCTTATTTAGTATTTTTCTGCTAAGCCTGGTATCCATGCAACCAGGACAATGCAGTTAGGTTCTTATTGCCCAAACAGAAGTGTATTTCCATGATTTTCAGAAGGAATGCTGTAATGACACATCATTGGGATTTTTTAAAGTTACCTTTAGTTTTTAGTTGTAGATCTTTCTCATTATAAATTATCATTAAACTTCATCATTATCAATTTTCATTTCTTTTAGGTTGCTTTATCCTCTAGTATATAATAATTCATATTTACCCACAATTTTCTAAGAATGATACTGTGAATCATTCATAGCCAGAAATACTTACAGATTAATAATCTATTGGTATCACCTAATTATTTTTATTACATTGGAAAGTAGAGATAGAGGGATAGACCCCCAGAGGTCTGGAGATCCCTAGCCTATGTGCCTTCTTTTCTCTACTTTTCACAGTCTTCTAGTAGGTTAGTTAATGTATTTTAGCTCAGAAATGACTTCTTTGCAAAGGGGTCTGTTAGGGTGTCCTAGGGAGCCACAGTCAAAAATGGTTTTGAGATTCACTGCCTTAGATAAAGGCATATAGTTTAAAAAGAAGAAAGAAATCTTGACTTTGTTTATAAACATGAAATGGTTATTTTGAATGCTAGTCCATGAAGAAGCATGGGAGGAAAGAATCCACTTATTTTTCCTGACTCATTTATACTAATAGTTCTTTTTGCTTCCATACTTTGGAAGATATCTTGTTTTGGTTTTTTTAAACAAATAAGCTATCAACACCCCTCCCCCAATTTTTTTATTCATCACATGCTCTTTGGGGGCTTGAAAATTCACAGATACAAACTTCTAGTTCCAGACAAGGTGGAGTACATACATTTCATTTTTTTCCTACTATTCTCACCAAAATCTGAATAGGTGGGACACAATTATAAGAGTGATTCTAACCCATCAAACATTGTAACCTAATTATTCATACACTCAAATTAACCTGAAACAATTTTTTTAAACTGAATAAAATACATTTATTCACCTTCTAAAAGATTTTGAAAGGTGAAAAAAATAAGGCAGACAGGCTAGGGACCTCCAAACCTAGGGAACAATCTAGTTGGTAGTTCCTGGGCTTTTTTTTTTCCTTGCCTCCTATATGCCATGGCCTAGGTGCTAGAAAAGCCAGCAATCTAGAAATGTCAATAGGCAGAGATAAATCATAACCCCAAGAAAATCCTGCTTTCTTTAGCCAGTGGACCAGGAAAAGGGGTGGTCCAACAAGACAAAACATTTTAATAATACCTGCCTGTTCTCAGGTTTTCATGAAAGCAGTCATGCTTCTCTTCCTCTACAATAGTAGTTCTCAACCTTCCTAATGCCATGGCCCTTTAATACAGTTCCTGTGGGTCGTGACCCACAGGTTGAGAACCGCTGCTCTACAACAAGCGTAAAGAGTAAAGAGGGTAAATTCACTAAAGAAGATGTGGCAATTTTAAGTGTGTATGTACCAAATAGTAGAGATTTCAAATACTAGAAGCAAAATCTAACAGAACTGAAAACACAGATTAATAAATCTACAATTGAGGTTGGAGACATCAACATCCCTCTCTCAGTAATTAATAAGCCACTAAACAAAACATCAGCAAAGATATAGAAGTACTGAATTCACCAATAGTATCTAACAGATACCCAGCACCAACAGAATATATATTCTTTTCAAGCATGCATGGGTGTTCATTAGGATAGACAATACCTTTGTCATAAAATAAATCTTAATTTTGAAAGAACTGAAATAACACAAAATAAAAACAATAAAATCAAACTAGAAACCAATAACGAAAAGATTAGTAAATCTCCAGCTACTTAGAAATTAACATACTTCTAAATAATCTTTAGATAAAAGAGGAAATCCTGAGGAAAATTGAACTGAATGAAAATGAAAACACAACAAATGTTTAGAGGAACATTTATAGCACTAAATGCTTATATCAGAAAAGAAGAAAGGTGTTAACAATCTCAGCTCCCACCTCAAGAAATTAGAACAACAAAAAAATAAGCAGAAAGATTTAAGAGCAGAAACAAGGAAACAGAAAAACAATAGAGGTCAACCCAAAAGCTGTGGGGTTTTTATTGTAAATTTTTTAAAAATTGAACATCTAATAAGACTGATAAAGGGAAAAAAAAGAGGCATGACCCAAGTTACTAAGATGAAGAGCAAAAGACAGGCTGTTACTACAAACTTCTCAGACATTAAAAGAATGCTAAGGAGGGCCTGGTGCGGTGGCTCATGCCTGAATCCTAGCACTCTGGGAGGCCCAGGAGGGTGGATTGCCTGAACTCACAGATTTGACACCACCTTGAACAAGAGCAAGACCCCATCTCTAAAAATAGCTGGGCATTGTGGCAGGTACCTGTAGTCCCAGCTACTTGGGAGGCAAGAGAATCACTTGGGCCCAAGAGTTTGAGGTTGCTGTGAGCTATGATGCCAAGGTACTCTACTGAGGGTGACAAAGAGACTCTATCTCAGAAGTAAATAAGTTAATAAATAAAAGAATTCTAAGGAAATACTACAAACAACTCTATGCACATAAGTTTATCAGTTTAGACGAAATGGAGCAATTCCTCTTCCAAAAATCACAAACTACTAAAACTCACCAAAGATGAAGGATATAATTTGAATAGTCTGTAACTATTTTAAAAAGTAACCATTAAAATACTTCTAAAATATAAATATAGAAATACTTAAAAAAGAACCAACCCCAGAGTACTGATATTTTTGTATTAGTTGAGTGTAAAAGTAGCCTATTTTGCTTTTATTGTAATGTTCTGTGATGCTTTTAAAGCAGTGGTTCTCAGCCTTCCTAATGCCTCCTAATGCCACTACACTTTAATACAGCTCCTCATGTTGTGGTGATCCCCAACCATAAAATTATTTTCGTTGTTACTTCATAAATATAATTTTGCTACTGTTATGAACCATAATGTAAATATCTGATATGCAAGAGACCCCCAAAGGGGTTGCAATCCACAGGTTGAGAACTGCTGTTTTAAAGTGTTACAGGCCTGTAAAATATATTCTGTATAAGACTTATGACTTAATTGAATTCCTAAGAGACTTATTAAATTCATAAATTTTATTAATTTTAAAAATATTTAAATTTGTGGAAATTTTTCCATTAATTTTTAAGCTTTAGAAGTTGAATATTTAAAAAAAACTCACCAATATACCCTCAGTCTTGAAAGATATCTGTTTACACTATAATATATAAAACATGTTGTTAATAAACTGAAGCCAGTCTTTTTGGCTTCATGTTTGAATAAATATGGGTCTCATTCTGCTAGTTCTTTGTTAGATACTGTCGGGAAGCAAAACATAAAAATCTGGCTTAATTAGTGAGGTACCTACCATACAAAACAGGATACAGAAGAATTGAATTAGGAATTTATTTAGTTAAAAATTTATTAAATTTACATTTTGTTGCAAATTTCTTGTTGCCTTTAGGAAAAGGTAAAATAAAACATAAATTCCAATGAGAGGCCCTTGGCTTGTTTGCTAAGGTTAATCATTACAAACTATCTGGGGACATATCTGCCTTTAGTAGCTTTTATCACAGAGCTTAAAGAAGCCCCATTCTCTTTTCTATTATAAATGTATGTCTCCTAACTTTAGATCCTCAGAAAACTTTCTAAAACTTTGTAGTTTATAAGCCTTTTCTGATCCCATGATCACCCTCCTCTTCTTACCTTGCCATTATAATTTGTTTAATCAAGCATCTGAAGTTTCATAAAACCATAGGTAAAAGTATCTTACCCTTAGAATTCTTTAAAGTTTATTCTTATTGAAGGGTTGAAGGGCCATAACCTGTACCAAATTATTTTCTTCACTTAACTTCTAAAATATATTACCTTCTTGATGATTTTAGCACTCTCTAATTTCACAAAACTATATAGAGGTTTAATGATTTGCTGTATAAACCCAAATTTTATCCATAATCTCCTCTTAATAAACTACAGTAATGGCTCGGCACCTGTGGCTCAAGTGACTACGCCAGCCACATACACCTGAGTTGGCAGGTTCAAATCCAGCCTGGGCCCGCCAAACAATGACAGCTGCAACCAAAAAATAGCTGGGCATTGTGGCGGGCACCTGTAGTCCCAGCTACTTGGGAGGTGGAGGCAGGAGAATCGCTTGAGCCCAAGAGTTGAAGGTTGCTGTGAGCTGTGATGCCACAGCACTCTACCCAGGGTGACAGCTTGAGGCTCTGTCTCAAAAAAAAATAATAATAAATAAACTATAGTAAGGCACAATTATTAACTACTGTTACATTCTGGTTTCTTGAATATAAATTTTCCAGGAACTATGTTAAAGTGTTCACAGCCTTCATTGGCTTTGACTCTGATAGCAGTTGACAATGGGCCAAAGATCATGAGCTCAACCTAGCATCTTAGCTCTAATATTGCTAAATTTGTCTCGTAACATCCCTACTAATACTAGGGTAATCGAGGAACAGGATCATAAGAGACTTGAATCCAAAGCAACCTGGAATGGTTTTAGATCAAATAATGCAAACTTTCCTATCATAGATAGTAAATAGCAGGATAAGTTGTCTTCCCATGGTTTCTTTTCTTATCATAAATCTGGAGTAGCCCCAAGAGACAACAGTTCTTATGTCTGGCAGCCTCTTGGTAGAAGGATTCAACATTAAAGAAAATAATTGCCTTTTCTAAAATTCAGATGGCCAAAGATAATGTTATTGTTATAAAACATGAGCTTGAATCAGCTGTAAGAACGTAGACACCTAGGTGAACCTCAGTTTCTCATCAGTGAAAAGAAGATAATAATATTTACTTCACTTATTTTTTAGAATTAAACCATATATATAAGGTTATTTCCACTGTGCTGAAAGTTACAAATATATGACTTATGTGCAACTTGCACTTAACAGATGGAGGCTATCACATTTAATAGGTAAATGTACCTGTTTTAACTTACAAATTCAACTTAAGAATAAACCTACAGAACCCATCTCATCTGTAACCTGGGGACTGCTTATAACTATTCTTAACTCCATATAGAAAAAAGTTCATTTGCATCTAAGGGAATTTACATCCTGATGAGAAAATCAGGAAGCCTTCTGCAACTAAAATATCACCCATTCCCTGTGGGCATTAATGAGTGTATCATTTAAGCTTTAATCAGAGAAGTGCAATCACTAAGTGACAGGGAATACGGGGCAAGATCTTAGTTGAGAAGCTGGTAAAGATGCCTCAGCATAGCCAGAGGTTGGGTAAAAATAAAAAAGAAGAAGAAAATCTAGACATGTAGACATGAATTGAGAGAGAATAAGACAAAGTATAACCCATGAGCACAAACAAGTACTGCATCCACCTTCAACAATGAAGCTGGTACCCTTCACCATGGAGATTCACAAGCTCCTGAGTCAGCACTCAGAGGAGCTGGAGGAGTTGCAGGGCTGGCGGCTGACCTACACCAATAAGACAGACCAGCAGGAAAGTAGCAACATGTGTGAACTGCAGCAGTGACTGACACCCTGAACTGACCTTTAACGCAACAAGGCTGCTGCTTTATTGTAGTCTCCAAAATTAACATAAATTTATGTTGTAAGCCCTAATCTAGAACCATATAGAAAAGGGCATTCTAAGAAACATAGTTTCTTTTGCTTAGCTAGATTGATGTAGTAGGAAGCTACCAAACTGAGGTTTCCTTCTCTGTGGCCATTATTTGTGCCTCAGGTAAAACTTGCTTGGAAAATTTCAGCTATGATTTAATAAAAAAAGAAAAAAAGAAAATTCAGCCAAAAAGAAAAAGAGAATTTCTCCAGTGTATGTATGAGATTCAGTGATAAGATAAAAATCCTAAATTATCCTAAACCTGGAGTGGACTCAGGAGTGTATCTCACTTCTGTGAAAATACTGCCCATACAACTTATTTAATTTTCCAAAGCATATATTGGAAAATGTAACTTCAAATTGTCTTTTATCTATCTTCAATCAAAAGGTGACTAATATAAGTAATAACTAGGATGGAATATCTAATTTATCTAAAGAGGTTTCTACTTAATAAAACATTAGACAGTGCTTTAAAGAATTTCTTCACATAGTCTGAGAATAGACAGGAGGCTGTATACCTAGTCCATACTATCTTAGCCAAATGTTGAATCTCCTTCATTTGCATTTTAGCATCAGTTTATCCTCAATTTTTATTATATGGCTCAAGAAACAGCCACATAAAATCCACTTCTTCATTTGCTATAAATATTTATGGATACTATATTTTCTATTCCTTTGTAAATCCCCTATATATTATTTTTATAGTTGAGTAAAAGCTTTGATTCCCTATGGTGACACTGTACACGTATATAAAGTATCTGATACTGTGTCTGGCACTATGGTAATGCACCAATAATGTATTCTTCCTCCAACTATACAACCCAAACGTCCTCATTAGTGGGCTGAGGACAAGCAAAACATAAGTGCATTTGAAGTTCTGAAGAAATTACAACAAATATGGAGCCCTCTAGAATCTAATTTTTCCTATCAGAACTTTCATAAGTTACTTTCTTTTTCTCTTACCCAGTTTTCTCATTTTCGAAATGAGCATAGCACTACAGGGAGGACTGTGAAAATGTTACCTAAATTGGCAGCGTAATGATGATTTGATTCCTGCTGCAAACACAGAAGTTTAAAAAAAACCTTCCAATAAAGTTCTTTTTTCTTTTCTGTTAGATAAAACCAATTTAGCTTTTTAGTCTTAAAACCATGTTTACTATATGGTTTAGTATGAAAGAGAAGGAAGAGTATACATTATATCTCTCAATTATCTTATTATAAAATGAATTGCAAGTTGTAATTTTTAAAACTTTTTTTTTTTGAGAAAGAGTCTCCCTTCATTGCCCTCGGTAGAGTGCCGTGGCATCATAGCTCACAACAGCCTCAAACTCTTGGGCTTAGGTGATTCTCTTGCCTCAGCCTCCCAAGTAGCTGGGACTACAGGCAGCTGCCACAATAACTGGCTATTTTTAGAGACAGGGTTTCGCCCTGGCTCAGGCTCATCTCTAGGATTACAGGCATGGGCCACCGTGCCCAGCCTTAACTAAGAATTGTCAGGAGTAGGAGCTGTCCTAATTCTGCTTTTTATCTGTTAGAACTTTCTCCCTCTGTTTCAAGTGCAAAATCCATGTTAATTATACACATCAATCAGGCACCCCAAAATAGCTATATTTCGTGTGGCTGGTGATTACTTCCATACATGGTGAAACTCAAACATAAACTAAGTGCTTTTCAGTGAGTAATCTAACATTTAGTGTTAAAACTGACAGTGATTACAGGTACACATGATTTCTAAAACATCAATAATTAGATCTACATTGGTAGCTAATTAGCTAGTTCTTCCCTTCATTTTTAAATGAGGATCACATAAAGTTAGTGCCCCTTCAATCTATTCTCAACACACCAGCTAAAGTGATACATTAGTGCTCTGTGACACGTTTTGAGAGCATCTGGTCCAAATCTCTGATCTTGCAAATGAGGAAATTGTGAGGTCAAGAATAGTTCAGTGATTTGTCCACAGTCAAAGAGATAGAATGTGGCCTGAAATATGGAGAGTTAGAAGTCAGGTCTCCTGATTCCTACCATAATGTTGCTCCATTGGCACTATACATACCATTCTTGCTGAAAAATAAACATTCTAAGTGTATCACTCCAGCTGGTGTGTTGAGAATAGACTAAAAGGGCTGGGGTAAGTGTGGCAACAGGGATACAAGATACAAGGGACGTGGTTAATTCAAGTGAGATATGAAGGTAGCTTAACTCTGGGTGCTAAACTGAAAGTGGTAGGAAGGAACTGGATCCTCAAAATGTTTTGAAGATAAATGAACAGGATGTGCTGACAGATTACATATGAGATGCCATACCTCAGTGTCCCATACATATAGATGGTCAGTCACTATTTGATTGATGCTTTCAACAGGGAATTGTGTATCAGGTACTATGCTAGGAGCTAAATAGAGAGTGATGGTATAAGCAGATGGTTTCTGCCTTCATAGAAAGTAGCACAGCAGGTTAAAACCACACCTTAGGAAAGTGAGCCAAGTAGAGTCAAAGCATTGCATAATAATCAGGCGTGTATCAGGCAAAAAGTTGCATAACACAGTGAATCAGCTTTAAGAGATTCTTCCTGTGTAAAGAATTAGTGGATAGGCAGGCTTGCCTCATTTGGATCCATGATTTCCTCATCAGTATTGACCCAAGATTTTTTAACTGTGCTAATTGAGTTAACTAGGCACCTACTGTTAATAGGTTTGCAGTAAAATGTGACTGTATTTCCATCCATGTCTACCTTGACTGAGCTTTATAACCTTTCTGCACCTTGATTTCTGTCTCATTTGCAAAATTAAGATGTTAGCATGAGACTTCCTCTCATGAAGATATTTTAAGTGGTTTCCAAAAAAACCTTGCAAATCATCTTTTCCAACCCACAGAGCAATATAACTTGCTAATATAAAATTGATAAAGCATTAAAATTAGAAATTGATAAGATGTTACTGGTTTGGATTATCCCATTAACATAAAAGTGTTATCCTTGCTAATATCTTTCTGTTTTATAAAATTATTTCTTCTCACAAAGCAATGTATTTGTATCACATGTCATGGGAAGTTTTAATAAATGGATGTCTTTGTCTCAGAAGCATTTTTTCTTCTCTCTCCTATCGTTACTATGACCACAGAATACTTACTTGGGAGGCAGTAGTACACTTATTAGTTAGGAGCACAGGCTTGGGGTTGACAGAGCTGGGTTTGAATTTTGACACTACCCCCTTTTGTGTAATCATGAGCAAGGCATTTGTGCATTCTGTGTTTTAGTTTCCTATTCCATAAGAAGTTAGTAATCACTTTACAGATTTATTATAAATATTAAAATTGGTAGCTTATATAAAGTGCCTAATACTGTGACTACCACATAATAAGCTCTTGATAAATCTTTGTTATGATCTAAGGATGACAGTTCTTGTTTCCTAAAGGTGGTGGATCTTGTTAGCCTTCTCAAATACTCACCAACTTATCCCTCCTCTTCTTCCTCCCTTACCACTGTATAGGAAAAGGGGACTCACCTCATGGGATCCTGAATAAGAGTCACCTCTTTCTTTTAGAATCTAGTATACATGACATTCTTCTGATGCAGTATTGACTCTGCCTAACCAAAGTAGTTTGATCTTCTCTAGATTCCTCCCAATTATTGCCTTTTTGTTCTTCTTTACTAATTTATTAGTTTATAAGTTAAAAGCATGTTATTTTTGAGTGAGTGTAGAGCCACTTTCAGTCAATAAAAGTTCATGTCAACTTTACTGACAGAGTCCAGAGCTACCTCATCCCACTGTACTATACACCTAGTGTGTGTGCAGTGTCACATCCCTCACCCTACTTGGCTCTGAGTTTTTCTTTCATCCATAAGAATGGGCAAGGCTACCACCATCAATGCTGTTACTTCTTATAAATTGAAGATTTCTTGACTTAGTGTTTTGTTCCATTAGCATCTTATCCCACATGGTCATAGAAGCAGCTATCATTTACCCCAAGTGTTTCTAATTACTAAGCACCTTCTTATGTATAAGAAATAAGCTATTGATTTGGCTAGTCACTGAAGAAATGTTGGAACTTTGGAGAAAATTACAGTAAGAGGAAGTTGCTATATTGCAACAAGAGAGTATTTTGATTGCAATTTTTTCCATAAGTGTGGCAATTTACAACTTGAGAAGAATTTAATAGTAGCTGAGTTTTCAAAATGTAATACAGAAACTGTCATTTTTTCCCACAATTAAAATAAGTGCTTCTGAAAATTTCAGGATAAGAATGACCCAAATTACCCTCCCCCCCCCATACTTCCCCATTCAAATGGAGTTTGAACAGAACATCTGTGAATAAAATGAAAGACAAATGGTCTTTTCAGGCAAATGTATGAAAAAGAGATCTTTTATAGCCAAACAGAATACTATTGCATGCATCACCATGGTTAAGAGGATCAACAATACTTTCATAATGGCCTTTTATTTTAGCACATTCTATTTTTATGGTTAGAATTATGATTTCAACATATCTATTCATAATTCATCATATAATTATTTGCATAAATATCTTTTGACACAGATTTAATGTACTTTTGACAGCCACATCTTGAATTTAAATTTAAACTGTTAAATGCACTAAGACGATCTCACTGCAAGTAATGCTAAAGGAGATCGGATAAAAAGAAACTTTCTCTTATCTACCAAGACGATGGCCTACTAAAGAACAGAACTTTAAGTAATATACACAGATTAGTGAAATTATTCAGGTTAAAACAATCAGTTAATTAAGATTACATCCTGTGCTCTTCACTGATGGTTTTTTCAACATTCATTCACTCAACCAGTATTTATTGAGCTCCTACTCTGTGTTAGACTCTGTTCTAGGCAGGGGAAAATGAAATACATAAAATAGAATTGTCCTCCTATAATGGAATTTATATATGGGTAGAAGTTCAAGTAATAAATAAGAAATAGAAGTTCTTTATATATAATGCTAAATGTTAAGGAGAGAAATAAAGCAGAGAAGAACCAGAAGTGTTGAAGGCAATGAGGATAACAATTATAGATAGGGAAGCCTGGGAAGAATTTAATAAAAAGAAAGCATTTAAATAATGACCAGAAAGAGATAAGGCAGTGACCCATGACACTATGTAGCCAAAGAACATCCCAGACAGAAGAAACAACAAGGGTAAAGGCCCTAAGATGGGATATTTGGCATAATCTAAGAATTTTAGTTAACCAGTTTGATGAAAATATCTCAAATTGTGTATCAAAATACCACACTGTACCCCATGTTTGCATTGTAGCACACAGCTATGATTTCATAAAAAATAAAAGGAATTTTAAGTGTAGCTAGAACAAAAATAGCAAAGGAGAGAGCACTAAGCAAAGGTAACAGAGGAACAGATCATGTGGGGCCTTCAAGGTCATTAAAAGGATATGATATATTCAGAGTTAGATGAGAAATTATTAGAGAGTTTTGCATATAAGAATAACATGATATACAAATGACTTAATAAAAAAAATTTAAAAAATAATAACATGATTCAAGTCATATTTAGCAGAATCATTCTGGATCTTGTGTTAAAATTCAAGGGAGTAAGAGTGGAAGCAGGGAACGCAGTTAGGAGATATTTAAGTAATCAAGGTAAGAGATGATGGTGGCTTAGACCCGGGTAGTAGTAGTAGAGGTATATTGTGAATACATTTTGAAGACAGTAGTGATAAAACTTGATGATGGATTGGTTATGGAGTGTAAAAAAAAAAAGAAAAGACTCTAAGATTTTGTACGTGAACCACAAGGGAGGAAAAAATGGGATTAACCTTTTACTAAGGTATAGAAGACTATAGGAAGAGATTTGGTCAACAAATGTTACACATAGACATTATGAGCTAAATTTTATACATGTTAAGTCTATTTAGTTAGATAGCCTTTAGCTCACTCAAATCTTTGCTAGTGATAGGAATTCATAACTAGGCTCGGCACCCATAGCACAGTGATTATGGAGCCAACCACATACACTGAGGCTGGCAGGTTGGAACCCAACCCAAGCCAGCTACACAACAATGACAACTGCAACAAAAAATAGTCAGGCATTGTGGCAAGCACCTGTAGTCTCAGCTGCTCGGGAGGCTGAGGAAAGAGAATCACTTAAGCCCAAGAGTTTGAAGTTGCTGTGAGCTGTGACACAACAGCACTTTACCAAGGGTAACATAGTGAGACTCTGTCTCAAAAAATAAAAAAAAAAATTCATAGCTAAATGAATTAGAGTTTGTAGAACATTCTCTGAAAATTCAGAGCACTTTATTTCACCCAGATGCTCACTATAATAAACAGAAAGTGCTAATGAAGGCATTAGGAAGATTTTAATGAATGTTTAGGAAATAAGATGAAGGCACAATTGTTAAGAGAAATGGCCTTTAAAAATGCTTACAGAATGAATCAATTTTGGGTGGCTTATAAGCATTATAAGCTCTCACACCTACCTTACCACAGATACATAGCAATAAAAAAAGATATGATCATAATTAAAAAATGAGAACGAATTTCCAAGGACCAGAAGAAAAAATAAAAATGTTCAATGTCAGCTGAGAACTAAAGCTACATATCTGTTAGACTCTGACTCCAGAAAGAGGTGGAGATGACGGGGGTCTTCTCTAATGAGTATCAGAGAACAAACAGACTTCAGCTATGGTGGGAACCTTAAAATTGACTCACTGGGTGAAACCAACTGGAAGGAAAGGAGAGCTTCTTCACATATGAGTAAGGAGGTTGAATAAAAATACAACCAGAGCTAAATAAAGAGTTGAATAAAAATACAATTTACCAGAGGTAAAACTTGTGTAAAAGTGAATTCCTGGGTTTCAACAGGGAATAGAGACAGATGTTTACTCAGAACCCTGGGCCAAGCTGGACTGCATGGATAAGACAGCAACACATGCCTCCACTAAAATGCCTGCTTAGTATTTGAAGGCACTTGATGAATGGAGGCAAAAGACCACATAACTTAAATATGGAGGGATGAGTGCAAAAAGAAACTTCCTTTCAGGAAAAACCTCCCACTCTAGCTAAAATTCCAAAGCATCTAAAGAAAATGAATACTTTTTGAAAAGACAGTGAACTAAACAATCAAGTGATTCTTTCATCACTAAATGGAAATTATGAGAACTTCACAAAAATCCTTAAATTTTAAAATAAAAACAGAAAGATAAAAAAAATGCATATTCAGACTGGGCGTGGTGGCTCACGCCTGTAATCTTAGCACTCTAGAAGGCTGAGGTGGGTGGATTGCGGGAGTTTAGGAGTTCAAAACCAGTCTGACCAAGAGTGAGACTTCATCTCTAAACATAGCCAGGTGTTGTGCTGTGTGACTGTAGTCCCAGCTACTTGGGAGGCTGAGGCAAGAGAATCACTTAAGCCCAAGAATTTGAGGTTGCTGTGAGCTATGATGACACCATAGCACTCTACCAAGGGCAACAAAGTGAGACTCTGTCTCAAAAAAAAAAAAGATATTCAGAAGTGCCATTACCAACTACATATGAAAATGTAAAATGTATCCAGTGAATAAACACTCTATAGATAAGATAAACTTTAGATTTAATCAGAGAAAGAATTAGGAAATTGGAAAGACAGTAGAATGAATTCATCTAAAGAATATTGCAGAAATAGGAATGATTAAAAAATATGAAAGGTGCATGGAAGATAAATTGAGAGGCATCAGCATATATCTAAAGTGGGGGGGAAAAAGAGAGGCTGGTAAAGACCGTTTGAAGAGATAATGCCTGAGAATTTTCAGAATTAAATAACACTCTCAGTGCAACACAAAGAATGCCAAATAGGATTGAGTAGGATAAGTTATAACCCAGACATATCATAGTGAAACTGTAGAATATTAGGGGTATAGAGAAAAGTATATAAATTACAGAGTGACTATAACAAATGACAGAACTATAGAAGTCTTATGAGAAAAAATAGATACCAAAAGAAAATAATGTATTCAAATTGTTGAGGCAAAATCATTTTCAACTCAGAATTTTATATCCAACCAAGCTATTTAAAAGTGATGGATTTTCAGACGTAAACTAAAATAGTTTTCCACTCACAGACTGCTAAGAAAAAAACTTCAAAAAGATATACTTGAGCATAAATATGGAAGAAGTGTTATTGGAAGCGAATATGAAACATATGGAAGTAAGATTGGGTATCGGTTTTTATCCTCATGAGACAAATATTCATCTTTATGAATACAAAGATTCTGGGCCCCTTTTTTAGTTAGTTGTCATAGCACCTTATATGATCCCCTGTGTTATCCATCATAGTCATATATATGTCTGTTCTTTTTTTTCTCCAGATTCCTCATTTTTTAAATTTCAGATTATTATAGGGGTATATGTGTTTTGGTTACATAGTTTGCTTTTATAAGGTCAAAGTCAGTTATAGGTGTGTCCTTCACCCAGAAAACATGCATTATATCCACTGTGCTCTGTGTACCCTATAATGGGCGAGAGAGAGCACAGGAAACCTATATGCACATTTCTATAGACTTTACAGGTATCTTTTTTCCTTACTGATCTGGCTATATCTCCTTGGTGTGTCACTGTTAATACATCTTAGCTACAAATTCAACTATATATTGAGTCCTGTGAATGTTAGCAAATCATGGATCATGTGGGTGGTCTTGGGGACCTCTGAAACAGCATATGTACAAAGGTCCTTTACAAACTTATATTAGAAACTATTCATCATTCATACATAGAAATAAGTGCCTGACAGTGAAACTTTCTTCATGTCATCAGCAACAGTGTGCATTCTCCAGGTGCAAGTTTATGACCTTCTATAGTCTTTCTAATAGAATTGATGCAATTCATATATTCTCAGTGACAAAAATTTAATTGGCACCATTTTTTTCAGTTTTAAGTATATGGTACAAAATTTAATAAGGGCAAGGCATTAAAGTACAGACTTATAGAATTTAGCCTTCGCCTTTCTCTCCTTCCCCCTACTTGAATTTCATTGAGTTTTGCTTTCATATGAGCAACTAGGCATTGATCAACTATTTCCAATTTAGTATTGAGTACAGGTGGTATTTATTTTTCCATTCTTGCAATACTCCATTTAGGGGAATGGATAAATTCCCACCTAATGGATACACTGCATGGATATAAAAGCAAATATTCAGTGCCCCAGGTAGGCGAAACCGTCTTATCATTCAGGCAAGTTTTGTATCAGTTTAGGAAATTGTTTACCAGCCAGATTCCCAGCTGCCAACCAAGAACCAACCCTATAAGTAGGCCCCTCTGACACAGCAGCCTCAGGGATGCTATGTTAACTCTTTTCTGTGCAAAGACTTAACTTTAAAGTTTTAATAGATTTTTCATTACCTTCAAAAGCATATAATTAAATTTCTCATTTTAAAAAATGTCAAGTCACTTGGAAAAGTAATGAAATTTCTCTTAAGAGAACTCTTTTTTTTTGAGAACTCTGTTTTTATATTTATAATATCTACTAAAGACATCTAAGGCTTTCCTTCCTTGAATGATGGGTAAATCTATGTTGAATGCCTAGGCGTTCTCAGATTTCAATAGTACATACACTGATTATAATAAGTAATCATGATCTTTATTAAAATATGTTGATATGGAAAGAAAAAGAATATTGTTAAAAAGAAAACCTGGAGAGCATAAAACATGTTTTTGTGTACATTACTCAAGTAGACCTTCGGGTTCTAAGGGATAACATGCAAAAAGCATAGGAGGTACATTATGTAACCTAGTTCTTTTAAGCTGTCTGTTATTCATGTAGCTTTCTGAAAACAAACCACCTCCATCTTTGTCATTTTTCAAAATAATGAGCTGTAAAACTATAATGATTAGTTGTGGAAGCTCAAAAGGAAAAAAACACAATCAGTAATTTTGCAGAACAGTTTAGGGAAAATAACTATATGTAAATTAACTATACTTAAGCACACTACCCTGAGTTATTATTTGAGTCATTATTTTGAAGCAAAGTGCACTCAAGAAAATCAGCACAACATAATGGTTTTCTCTTTTATGTTTTCTCTCAAAATTCAATTGTGAATTTCTATAACTTTGGATGCTACAAAGTTTGATGTGTACATAAATACACACATATCTAAGATTTATCTCCATATATATGTATACAGATACCAAATGTATACATATTTATAGTGCTTTAACACTTGGGTGATTATTTCTGAGATACACTATATGTCAGTCAATTAAGAGTGCTACCCGTCCATAATATTCATTAGATTTATGTAAATCATATATAGAACAAAAATTACTAATATAAGTAGAGTGTTATTTAATGAATAAAGGTAATAAATAATAGTGTCACAAAAGACAAATTTATTATTTTAAAAGGTGACAAAATTTTAGAACAAAATCTAGTTGCCCCTTACCAATATATCTTTATAAAGAAAAAGAAGAATCTATTACCTAAAATTCATTTTGAAGGAGTATGTGTGAATTCAAAGCACACATTTAATCTCTTATCTCTCTTAGCTAATCATGCAAACATAATTAATCTTACTACAATAGTGAACAATTTAGCTTAGTATACTATTTGGAGCCAGTGACTTATAGTCATTAATTTAAAGCTAGATCAGTCAATACAGCTGTGGATTTTTCTCTAGACCTGTTAGGCTATTCCAGTATTTAGCATAGAGTAAACAAATAGTAACTGGATGGATATTTAGCTAGGCAGGTATGGTACAGGGAACATGGTTCAGTGGAATGATTATAATGATGTCCCATGGAAACAAAGTGGAAGGAGAGAAATACAGGCACAAGAGGGCAGTAAGGTCAATGAATTGGATGCCTCAGTGAAGAATTTAAAACTTGAGAAAGTAATTTATAGATGTTGGAGGCGGTGGCTGGAGTATGCTTAAGATATCAAACATACAGTCATGGAGGTGGGTAGCTGAGGAATAGGAAGATAAATATCACTAGAGATGAAAGACTGAGGAGCCAAGGTGCTGACATCATCTACATGAAGATTAGTCACCAATAACAGCGACAGAAGTAGACATGAAAAGAAAATATTGATCTATGTGCTGAAATATTTAAGGACTAAGGGAATAGGAGATCAGTAGGGGATTGTAGCTAATATGATGAACTTCAAGGAAGCAAGAGTTAGTCATATTTGCCTGTCTTCTTAATAAGATTTTGTGAGAATCAAATGAGATACTGTCTGAGAAAGCACAATAAACACCTAAGAAAGGTACAAAGGGGTGTGTGTATAAGTGAAAGCCCTTAGTTTTATAAGTGTTTTGTGCCCTGGTTTCTCTACCTACAAAATAAGGCAAATACAATATCCTCTTCTGCTTCCTGGGAGATTAGAAAGTTAAATGATACAATATATATGAACTTGTTTTGAGGCTATGGAAAAAGGAAATTTTTTCCCTGATGTAGGTTTAGAGTCATCATTTAGTTTTTGAGAGTTCTATGTTGCATGCTACTGCTCCAGATTGCTCTCTGAGCATCAGGTAACATTCTTTCTTATCTTTGATTTCAGACATTTCAGCAGTCCTCTCTGCAGCACAAATCAAAGAAGAAAAACAAAGGTAAGAAAAGGAAATGAAACCTTTACCTGCTTATTTTGCACTTTGATAATCAACCAGCACACTTCACTCATCCCCTCTTGCCTGAACCCAGTGTGGTTTGGAAAGAGCACAATGTCTAGTGCAAGAGCTGCCGAGACTGGCTCCTTCTCAGCTCAGTTATAATACAAGGTACCTTTTACATCAAATGATCTCAAAAAAATTTGAGACTGGGATTATACACTTTAGATTAAATTGTGTGTCATTTATGTAGGGGGAAAAATGTTAGATTTTCGTGTTTTTCTATTCTAATACAATGTGAAAATAAGAATTTTAAAAGTTGCTAAGTACCCAGACTTACTTTGGGGATCTATAGATTAATCCTCCACCTTCATACCTTTTTCAAAATTGAAAGAGCATTTCCACCCACTGTTATCTTTAGGTCCCATAGCAGGCAAGAGCAAAAGACGAATTTCTTGCAAAGATCTTGGCCGTGGTGACTGTGAGGGCTGGCTTTGGAAAAAGAAAGATGCGAAGAGTTATTTTTCACAGAAATGGAAGAAATACTGGTTCGTCCTAAAGGATGCATCCCTATACTGGTATATCAATGAGGAGGTAAGAGGAAGCGTGTTTTGTTTTCTCATCCCTTCTCTGTCTTTAATCAAAAGGATCACTATTTGGGGACATATTTTTAAATCATATAAACCTTACAGCCAATTCATGAGACGTCTACTAGTTATTTTTTTTACCCAGCCTATTAAAATGATTGCATTTGGGGGTTTTAGAAAGATAGTCTCGATTATACTAATGTACCGACATATCTGAAGCACAAAGTATAGTAAAAATTCTATATATCTAACTAAAAATATCAAGTTAATTCAAGCAATAGCTTAACTAAAAGGATTATACATCGAAATTTGATATGGATTTTAAAATGTCTTATTTTTGTTCAAAGTTTTACATTGTTTCTGCTTATTTTGGGGGAGATGGAGAAGCCCTTTAGTAATTTAAGTAAATTAATATCACCTGAATTGATTTCAGGTTTTCTGAAAAAATGAAGTAGTAGACTAGTTTTGAAATTTGCAAGTATTAATTTTGCTTGGCCTAACTAGGGGGAAAGCGGAATATATCATACATTTATTATTATGATTTTCTGGGATTTTTTAATATAGCAGATGTATATCTAGAATAATCATATCACAACCTATCACATACCTCAACAGATAGGATAAGAGTATGCCTTAGCCAGTGTTATTGCCTTTACTGTACTTTTGCTTTGATTCTTTGGGTATAGACATCGATCAGCTCAATTTATTAGTATTTTTTAACAATTATTTCTACTGTTATTTTATAAAAAAGGTACATGGTGTAGTGGAATGCGCTGGCTGAATAGTCTTATATAAATACTATTATGTTAAGGCATTCATCAATTTCCATTTGAAGATTAAGTGTTGAAATACAATTTAATAACATTATTATGTCTAAGATTATAACACTACTAGAGAACTTTATGTTCCTTTGATAGACTTTTGTGTTATATTCCATTTAAAATAGTAGACTTAGGGATCACATTGAGTCACTATGTTTCAGTTTCCTCATCTGCAAAATCAGAGAAATAATTATGTTATCTCACTGGGCTATTATACAAATGAAATGAATCAACACCTGTTACATGCTAAGTAAATATACACTATTAGTAATATTTTTCAAATATTATAAACCTCTTATTTCATTAGTAAAATCTTGAATTACTATTTTGCTACTTAACAAAAATGTCTATATTACTCATATAAAAAGATGCGGTTGTTTTCTATACTTTTGATATTTTTGTGGTGATCACACAATTATCTGAAATATCCTCTACTTCACTAAGTATGGTTTATTTTAAATATAGTAGACATATAAGTTTAACTATATTGCATTTAGCAGATACTAGATTAAATTCTTTTCATATACCAAACATGTATTATCAAGATATAGTATCTCTGTTTCTCTTTATTGTAAGGTCACTTGTAGATTTGTCTTCTATATACTAGATTGTATTATATCTTTCAAAGTTTAAATGATGAAAAACTGAGACCTCTTTTTGTTCATTCAGCGAGTTTTTGTTAGTGTTTTAGCCTTATAAGGACTATATACTATGAAAAAATGTATACTACAGTACATGTTTTAAGAAATGCCTTAGTGTAATTTTTTTAGGAGAAATGTAAAAATCCCTTATGACATCATTATGGGAAGATAACTACCCCCAAAGTATTTAAAATTATTTAGTTAATAACATCAAAAATAACATAACATAGAAATTAAGTTGAGATGAAGATGTGATCTCACTTGATTGTAATATATAAGGAACTATGGACTGGTACAACACAGATCAAATAAAAGTTCGAGATAGCAACAATGTGAGGATCCTGACTGTGAGCAGGAGAAGGAGCATAGCCATTAAATGGTTTAGCCAAAGGTAGTCTTAGCTTAGTTGAGATAACTTGTATCTAACAAGGGGTAATTCTCTTACCTTATTTTTCTATCCAGCATTAGAGAAAGGAGGATTTTATTCAATTTCCCAGGTGAAAAATAACCTTTATACACACATATATATAGCATGTACCCCAACCAGATATTTGAAAATCAAGTTGAGTTGTTGTATTTGTAAGGTCTTAAATAAACAAAATAGTTGTGATACAGTTAGAAAAAATTTAATTCAGCTTTGATAAAATATTTTCTGCAAGGAAATTAAATTAGTAGACATCCTTATATTTTTCTCTGAACAATAAAAATAATAGAAAATAGTGAACTGAAAATGTGGACTACAGTTATTTTATGTTATTAGAGTATATATACATTCTGACCAGAAAATAACTTATAAAACATATTTCACTTTGAGAATTAAAGTATTTTGTATCCTCATTTTCATATAAAAAGGAATTTTTAAAATTCCATACATACTTTAATTAGTATTGTAAGTGTTCAAGATAATGCCTTCATTTTATGGGCTAACAGGTAAGAGTGGAATTCTAATCTTTAAAATGTCAAATTTAAGGAATTAAATGAACAGATTTATGATTGTAGATATTTAAGGCATACGTATACAGTATCGTTAGCCTAAAACCTTTGCATATAATAGCCTAAACGAGAGTGTTGCCTCTTTAGGATGAAAAAGCAGAAGGATTCATCAGTCTGCCTGAATTTAAAATTGATAGAGCCAGTGAATGCCGCAAGAAATAGTAAGTTGATTTTATTTGGGGAGAGGGAGAGAAGGGAAAGGGTTTATTTTCTTTAAAAATCAAGTTTTAAATTATAGTTTGCTCATCTAATGTTTTCAAATTGAGGTAATAGGAAAGCAGTTTTGTGGCCAGAAAATTGAATTTTTACTGATTTCTGTCATCATGGCAGAATCATTATGTATATGAACTTAGGTTAGATATTGAGGCAATTTGACCCACAAGAATTATTTGGTTCGAACTTACTTTACAATTTGTAGTAAAAATAAATGTACTTTTGTTTCCTCTTTCAGTGCATTTAAAGCCTGTCATCCTAAAATCAAAAGCTTTTATTTTGCTGCTGAACATCTTGATGATATGAACAGGTAAAGTATTACTTAAATTTTGAAGTATGTAGAGATCAGTTCAGCCTAGAATTCTATGTTTTCTATAGTAATACTTAGAAAATAACATAACTGAAGTTTCTAGATCTATCAGTTTAAAATAAAATGAACCCAGCTATAGCTCTATGCAGGCATACCTAATTTTAAGGAAGAGCATTTTAAAAGTCAAAAGAAACTTATTAACTATTTTTCAAGTTTACCAAATCCATATACAGGCAAAAAAATATACTACACAAGGATTTTTTTAAGTTGATGTCAAGAATATGTCTTAAATTTATTCTCAGATGGGGAATAATAATATCCATAAAACTTTCTAGTCCAATTTTAGATAGATGTCTGTCTCAATAATTCAAGCCTAAGCAAAGTTAATATTTCTTTCTGTCACCTTTCATCTATCACCTGACAGCACCATACAGCCAACTGAATAGATAGCTCTGTGGTGTCTCAGAGAAAATCTGTATGTTTGTTCTCTGACATCATCTACCACATTCTGTTTTGTGTTTCTGCTTTAGCTTTTATGAGTTTTATGCTTCCTTTTTTTTCCTTTCCTTTCCCTTCTTTCTTTTCTAGAATAGTAGAAATTGGATTTAAGTTTCAACAGCCAGTACATATTCCATATATAACCTGCCTACAATTAGGGAGCAACAGCAATAGAATAGTGCTCAAAAGCATGGACTTTGGAACCAAACTGCTTAATAGCTTTACCACTTATTAGTTTTGTGACCTTGAACAAAGAACTTGACCTCTTCATTCCTGTTATTGTCCCTCTGTACAATATATGGGTAGGGATAATAACCATCCCAACCCCAGCTCTACCACTTACTAGCTATGAGATAATAGACAAGCAACTTAACCTCTATATGCTGGGTTGCTGACCCTTTAATAAAATGGGAATAATAACCATCCTTATCAGTAGGACTTTTGTAAAGAGTAAAGCAGCACACATAATGGGCCTATATCAATGCCCACTAAATTGTAAGTGCTATGTAAGTGTTGGTGCATTCTATATTTTTTTTGAATATTTTGTGTTCTTACCCCATTTACCTTTCTTTGTGTGTCTTTAAAAAATTGTAACCAAATATTTTTGAGCACAAAATTGTGTAGCTGCATAAATGTTCTTGAACACACTAAATGAACACTTAATATGTTTTTATAAGTAATTTTGTTCTTTGAAATGTGAGAGTACAAGCAGGGTTTTTCTAAAGCAAAGATATAAATACAAGGAAATGGCACAGTGTTGGGAACATTTGATTAAATCTTTTATTATTAATAAGGGAACTGAAACTTTCACGTAGTTTTCACAATCTTCTCTTGATTTATATGTATAACTTGCCATTCTTGAAATTTTGCACTACACAATCAGAATTTGGAGAGCTTTTTCTCCTTATTCTCAAAATGAAAGTGTTTATTCATATGCACATGGAGGGGGAGCAGTGTATTCCTCTGTTTTGTGTTTTAATTATTTTGTAATTCTACTGTTCTACTTACTATCCATGTTAAGCTCAATACCCTTGGGATAAATACAAAGGATTTACATCATGACCAAACTGAAAATGAGTGGCATACATGAGCATATCCTATCTTACAAAATAGATGCACTAGAAGCCAGTCCCCTCTAGGAATTAACTCAATTTAGTCATTTTTGATACATGTTAATCAGGGTCTTTTTAAGCTTAGAAATTTCCTGTTTAAAAATGCATTTTGATAAACTATAAATCCCTTCTTGGCCTCCATTCCCCATCCCATGTTAGCAGTAACTTCAAAAAGATGCTGATGTCACTGCTCTTCCCTAATACTCCTCTAGATATATCTGGTCCTGTATGTCACAAAAGCTAAACCAAATACATATGGTTCATTTTACTACTTTTTCTAAGAAAAAGAAATGAACCTGATCAAAAATGTCATCTTCACATTATACATTTGAAAGTGCTGTTTTATGTAAGGCTTACCATGGTGTACATCAACTTTCAAAATTAAATTGTTCCAAAATACTGATTGTTTTTTAAACTTAATGAAGTTTTATTGTTTTGCTTTATATTTTCCTTTTATTAATCATCCTATTCTTAATGTCTACTTTCAATAGGCACATTTTTAAAAGTTACTTGTTAATAGAAGGGGAGAAGTGTTAGAGCTAAAAATATTCATAGAGAATTAATGATAGGGAGAAACACCCACCTACAGTTTTGTTCAGTCACCTGGTGATTACATAATAGCAAGATGATCTGCTGCGTGTAGATTTGTTCCATGTGTAATCTTCTAACAGCATATATCTAAGTCTTCAAGAGGTGATATATTTATAAAAATAATTATAATTACAGTAAATACATGCTTTATCTGATTATTACATAATATTTTAAGCGTTAGCATATCTGCCTTTTATGAAAACACACCATGGTACAGAGAAATATATTTTTCTTTTCCCAATTAAAAGAAACATAATGCCAGTGGTGATGGGACCTAGTAACTGGAGTTAAAAAGTAATCCTTAAATTTAATTTCATTCTATAAAATTGGAGTACACACACAGATATACCCAAATAAATGTGTATATTTATGCACATATACACACACAGAGAATATCTTAAAATCTCACCTTCTGTTTTTGAGCAGCTGTAAGTTTGATTGTGAGTCAAATTGCAGAAGCATTTTTGAGCACCCCACTACCATACATCTGTTCCATCAGAAATGAGCATTGAAACATTTTTTTAAAAATGATCCTTTTCTGGTCTGTGTAAAATCTATGGAGAAAAAAATAAAACATCATATTTCTCAAGTATTCTGAAGACTTAGACTGCTGAATTTGTTTGGCCTATACATTCCTTAGCATGTCAGTGCAGTATGTTCTTGTAAGGACTCACCAATTTCTACTTAGTAATTATTATTTACATATTTTTCTCATAGTTTATTTCTCTCTCAACATATTATTCTGTACCAATTCTGGGCATCTCATTAGAATGTTCACTGTAGGCCCAGTATTCTCTTACATATATTTTTTGTTTTAAAAGCATTGGTGGTATGGTAAGTTATTCTATTTAAACATGATAATAAAGATCTTTCCCATCAATATATTGAAAAGATTCTAAACTCAATATTGTGTCACTGACCACCTTACCTAAAATAGCCTCCTCTGATCCCTAGTATCTTTGTCATTCTAATTTTTTGCCTGCTTGTTTTTTCAAAATAGCATTTGCTCCAACTTTAAATGTTTATTTGTATCCCTCCTTCTTGTCTATCTCCCCCACTTCATGATAGGCATCATGAAGGCAGGTACTTTGTTCTTTTCTTTTCCTCTGACCTATATAGGCTCTTAATAAATATTTTTTGAATCAGTTAATGAATATATGTCTGCTTTCATAGTAGCCTAAATATACCAAATCATAAGTGTAACCTAATTATATCAGTATCTTCTAACTGAAGCCTAAAGGATAAGTTTATCCAAAACAGCACCAACAATCATGTAATATTTAGTCTTTTGTGGCTCTATATAGTGGCCTGGGTATAATCCACATACTTTTTAAAGAATTTTTGTTGTTTACAGAATTTTCCTTCTGAAAAGTAGTTTAATATTTTAATTGTTTTAGGAAAGTCAGCAATTCTAGATTTCACTGAAGGCAGGAACTATGTCTTATTTATTTCTGTGTCCCTAAAACGTAGCTCATTATTCAGCACATAGCAGGTACTAAATAAAGTTGTTGATTTGAAAAAATTTAGGAAACCCCTTTTTTTTTTTTTTTCTTTTGAGACAGAGCCTCAAGCTGTCCCCCTGGGTAGAGTGCCGTGGCATTACAGCTCACAGCAACCTCCAACTCCTGGGCTCAAGCGAGTCTCCTGCCTCCACCTCCCAAGTAGCTGGGACCACAGGCGCCCGCCACAACGCCCGGCTATTTTTTGGTTGCAGCCATCATTGTTGTTTGGCGGGTCCGGGCTGGGGATTTGAACCCGCCACCTTAGGTGTACGTGGCTGGCGCCCTAGCCGGTTGAGCTATAGGCGCCAAGCCAGGAAACCCCTTTTTAGTTTCCTGGTTCATCTCACAAGAATCTCTCTCTGTTTTTTTTTTTTTTTTTTTTGAGATAGAGTCTCACTTTGTCACCCTCAGTAGAGTCCTATGCTATCACGACTCACAGCAAACCTCTAACTCTTGGGCTCAAACAATTCTCTTGCCTCAGCCTCCCAGGTAGCTGGGACTATAGGCGCCCACTACAATGCCCAGCTACTTTTAGAGAAGAAGTTTCACTCAAGCTCAGGCTGGTCTTGAACTTGTGAGCTCAAACAATCCACCCACCTCGGCCTCACAGAGTGCTAGGATTACAGACGTGAGCAACTATGCCTGGTCAAGAGCCTCATTATTATTTAGACTTCCAATAAAATGAAATTTTAGTGACATTTTTTAAAGTAGCAAATACAAAGTACTGGATTCAAGGATAAGTTTCCCTTTAGTGGTATTATTATCATTTTTACCCAAAAAGTACCAGGCCAGTATTTTTCCCAGGAATCATAAGATTTGTCTTATAGTACAAATTTAACCCCTTTCTCATAATGAATGAGCTAAAGACTAGATTTTAATTTTGACCTTTTACTAATGATGAGAGTTATCTTTTTAAAAAGTTCTTTAGGCTCAGCGCCCGTAGCTCAATGGTCAGGGTGCCGGCCACATACACCAGGGCTTGTGGGTTCAAAACCAACCTGGGCCTGCTAAACAACAGTGGCAACTATAACAAAAAAATATCTAGGCTGTGGCAGGTGCCTGTAGTCCCACAGGCACTTAGGAGACTACTTGGGAGGCTGAGGCAAGAGAATTGCTTAAGCCCAAGACTTTGAAGTTGCTGGGAGCTATGACACCATGCACTCTACCTAGGGCAACATAGGGAGACTGTATCTCAGAAAAAAAAAAAAGGTTCTTTATCATGAAGTTGAGGTCTTATGGTTTATAATTATCTGGAGGGTGTGTGTGTATGTGATATTCCTTACTGAATTCACTTTATTCCATTTTTTTCTCCAGTCCCTTCTTCACTTCCCAAACATACTAGAGGTGATAATTACATTGTAGACTTTGCCAAAATAAAGTTAAGCTTTAAGTGACTTATGCTAAAATTAAAGCTTAAATTTCCATAGATGGGATTTTGTCTACTAGAGACACTTTTCTCTCTTTTCAAGATATTCTAAGTATCTGATGCATAGTTAACACCACTTGGCATAAATGATGAAACATATGAGTCACTTCAAAGAATGTCATCTTCTACTTGACAAGGGAGATGAGATTTGGGGGAGAAAAAGATCTTAAACACAAGTTTTTCTTAAAATATATCTAGATCAGATTATTTCACAATTTAATGGTGTTAGCTATACTTTCCTAAGCTAGTTTGGAAAGGGAGGTGTTTTTTTTTTTTTTTTTTCAATTTCTGAGTTGGGAAAGTAGATGGATCATGGTTCAGGATTGACCAATGGGAAATTGTGATGTTATTTAAAGATTTAACGATTTGACGATCTAATACAGTGTGAATAGTTAGAATAATGAACACAGTGAGAGCCCCAGTGGGACAAAAGAAAGAGACTGAAATTGTGTTTTGCTTCAGGCAGTTTCTACATTGGCAACAGCAGTACTACTTAAAGAGAAAAGAAAAACTAAGATTTATTATTAGCTTACTATTGTTTATGAAAAAACATTTTCAGGATATATACAGAGGCTAAAATTGTATGTGCTCATTGTATCTTTGGAAAACCTAATGTCCTTGCAGAGACAAGTTTTTGAAGTACTCCTGGGATGTATTTCCTGTTGGATCATTAAACTTAAATGAGTTTAATCAAAACTATTATTTTATAATTAAACTATTATTTTGAGAAGCAAGGTCCATAACTTTTCTCCCTCATCAGGATAAATTAATCTTGATAGTGTTTAAATATCTCTAAGCGGTTATTTTTTCTGAAAAAAACAGAACAGTAGGAATATTTTGAGTGTGTCTATGTTTGGAGCCACAGAATTAATATGGCTTTGATCATCTCAAAACACTTTATGTTAGAGATATTAAGAGCTTTGCCTAAGACTTTTCTATTGAAATGGTATCTTTTTGGTGTGGGAGCAATTTATATAGATCATTGAAGATACCAACATATTTAAGAGTAGCAAGGAACATATATGTAGGGTTATTCCATATGGTCTTAGATATCTTAAAATACATATCTCTAGGAAGTATAAGAAATTGAGTTACAATAATATGGATTTCAATATTTTTAGGTGGCTCAACAGGATTAATATGCTGACTGCAGGATATGCTGAAAGAGAGAGGATTAAGCAAGAACAAGGTAAAGGAATACTATTTTTTACAATTATGTTATGATTTTTATTTCTTGCCATTATCTTATACAGTAAGTCATTGCTGTCACTTGAGAGAAAATGCATATTTTAATTTGTGGATTATTTCTCTTCTGGGGCACTTTTAATCTAGACCATGATATCTTAAAGGTAAGATTTAGTAACTTAAACAGAGGGACTGAACTTAGAAATTTTTGCAACAGCTGATGTGGAGCTCTGTCTTATTTGTAGCCTTTCTTTCTATCTATTTCCTGTGGGGAAACAAAATCTTAAAAATGAAAAAGCCTAGAATAGGTACTGTGTACTGACCCAAGTCCAGGTCCTTGGCAGTGAATCGTTTCTTCTATTTAGCATTTTCATCATCATTTAGGTGGCCTTTTATGCAAAGAGATGAGACGAATGATCCTTTCTTTCTCTCTCATTGGGTTATATTCTTCAGCTCTGTTCCTATGTAACTCTTTGATCTTATAAAATTTGCCTTGGTATTAACCTCACATTTATAAAACACAGTATCATGATACAGAGTTGAAATCTTCAGAACAAAAGCTGTGGTCTAAAGTGACTTCACATTTCCCAAAGAATGTTTGTTTTACATCCCTTCGAAACATAAGTAGTTTTTTTTAATTATTTGAGACATGAAGTTAAAATAATTCCATAAGTTAACATACATATAAAGACAAACCTATTTGTAGGTGTGTCTCCAGTGGGCATAACCAGTTTGTTGATGTGGAGATTCTAAATCTTTCTGTTTCCTCTCAGACTTAGAGTAAAATCTCGACCAAAACTTTTTTAAAATATCTAAAAACTAAACTTACAGAGTTCTAAAGAAGACAGACAGATCCCCAAACCAATATGTCAGCGAATGTTTAGGCAGAGGTCGGTAATCTTTTCCTGTACAAAGCCAAATGATATTTGGGGTTTTGCAGGACATGGCAAAGAATCTCTCTCACAGCCATTTAATTCTGCTATTACAGTATGAATGATCATGGCTATGTCCCAATAAAGCTTTATTTAGGGCTACTGAGATTTAAATTTCATATCATTTTTTACACTTGAAAAAGTATTCTTATACATAGTTATGCTATAAGAAATTTAAAAAAAAAAAGAAAAAAGTATTCTTTTCATTATTTAACCAATTTAAAGTGTAAAAACCATTCTTGATCCACAGGCCATGTCAAAACATGCAAAGGGCTACATTTAACTGACGGGCCTTGGTTTGAGCCATAGGGTAAGGGAATGGGGATTGGTGGATTGGTATAGGGTGAGAAATAGGGCAAGAAGATCTCAAAAAAATAGCAAAATATGGTTTCTGCCAGTGGGAATTTATCATCTTATTGAGGCCGTCCAAAATGTATACTTGAAATTACTTTAGAAAAATTCTAAAGCAAGATAAAAGCAAAGTAGTACTAATTTTTATACAGTGTGCACCAGATTAAAAAATGTGTGGAATGAATGCAAATATTTTTTTTAATCCTGCGAAGGAGATGGAATTAATGAGAAAATGTTCAGTGGAGAAAGCAGTCAGTGAGCCTGATGTAAAGTTGTCACTGGAGAGGGAGAGAAGAGAAGACATTTTATTCCACATTAAATGCTTCTGTGTAAGGCCCTCCACTAGCACTCTAATTATGTAAAGGTGAACTGCACCCATCCTTCCTGCAATTACATTGCATTATGGTAGAAAAAGATACTCTTATTAAAACATGGAAAGTGGAACATAATAAAGTACAAATCAAGTTGTATGCAAATGAGGCTGGAAAGAGTCCTTCCAAGAAGAGAATAGAAAAAGGTATTATGTTGGCTCTATTTTCTGAACTGGTTCTTGCAGGATGGCAAGAGCATAGACTCAGAGAAGTAACTAAAACGTCCCAATTAGGAGCAGCATAGATAGTTCTACAAATAACATGGAAGCCATCTCCATCAAATCAGTGTACGTAGGCAACAAAGACTATGCAGTGTTGGTCCAGTTTATTAAGATACATTTATTAATGGTTGAAAGTTTAGCCCCCATCTTCATGGCTCAGTGATATCATAGGGCTGAATTTGTGATAAGAGGACTAGAAAGAAATGTCTTCTCTTTCACATTTATTTAAAAAGCATAAAACAGTTCTTTTAAAGTGTTTATAGATTTTTTTCTGATTTTTATTAAGATATAAGAATTAGAAATATGGGCATTATACTGATAGGAAAATGAATCTTTGAAAAAAATCAATTTGTGTGAATAAGAAAACTTGGATTTTCAGGCTTAATTTGTGCATTTTATCACTTGGCATTACTTTGAAGCTGAGCGTGGTCTTGATTTTAGTGAAGTTCCTTTGTACTTGGTATTATATAACCAAATTTTATTATGAATGAAAGAACTGGTAAGTTATAATGCACATGCAAATTCCAAAAAGTACTTATTCTGTGGATTCATGCTGCCCTGGTCTACCATGTGAGTATACATGTTAGTATCCACTGCAGCGTGGTAGAAAATCATTGGCAGAAGCTAATAGTCACAATTCAGTACACTCAGAATCTCTGAAATAATTTCTATTTCCACAAAGAGTGGATGTTCCTCAGGCACTTTAATGTGGGTCTGAAACATATTAGTCTTCCTACCTTCTGCACAATTAGGTCTCATGGTATTCTATGTAGAAAACTACTAGATGCACATATCTACTCCACACTTTTGTAGAGTTATTTGTCATCTCCTGAATACCAGTCTCAGTATTAAAGTTAAGCTTTATACAAATATAGCTCTTTGAGGATTGGGAATATTTCACCAAGATGCAAAGGAATAGCAGCCAAACACTGTTTCTATTTAAATACCCCGTGCAGCTTAGAAGTGACTCTTTCACTGACTTAAGTAAAAGTTTAATGAATTGTTGTCTTTAAGTATTAAAAGATGTGGGGTTCTCTTTCAATATTCTTTGTTGTGCTTTGAGAAAACAGAGTTACAATAGATTCAGCCAAGATAACAATTTGGTTAATTGTGTACTGATTATTCTATTTTTTCCAGCTTCAAGACAGGCATTTGTAACACATTATTTTCAATCACATATAAGGCCTTTATAAAGCTTTAATCACATAAAAGTGATTAAATGTATTGTATTTATTTGACAATTCTAATTAAAAAGGTCAGTTTTTTTCAAATTATCCTTTTGTGCCAACTTGAGAAAATAAAATGGAAGTTTTCCTCTTCCAGTAATAGTGCTGTTTATTCATGGTTATTCATAAAATCGCATATCACTGCTGATTATAATCACTTTGTTGCGCTACCAAATAGTGTTCATTCTGTCTAACTATAGTTTTGTACCCATTAACCAACTCTACTTTATCCTTACCCCCCCCAAAGACATTAAAAGTATTTATTTATTTTGGGCTATAGAGAGAATTAAGAAAAATGAATTAGGCTTGGCGCCTATAGCTCAACCGGCTAAGGCGCCAGCCACGTACACCTAAGGTGGCGGGTTCGAATCCCCAGCCCGGACCCGCCAAACTACAATGACGGCTGCAACCAAAAAATAGCCGGGCGTTGTGGCGGGCATCTGTGGTCCCAGCTACTTGGGAGGCGGAGGCAGGAGACTCGCTTGAGCCCAGGAGTTGGAGGTTGCTGTGAGCTGTAATGCCACGGCACTCTACCCAGGGGGACAGCTTGAGGCTCTGTCTCAAAAAAAAAAAAAAGAAAAATGAATTAATTTGCTCTTAGAATCAAAAATCAAACTAGTTTCAGCCTCTGAGCAACAGTGTGTCTCTATTTTCCACACAAACCCTAACTAAATTTTCTAGGTAGTTTCTTCTCTGGCCATACCCTCTCAAAGACATATAGCTTAATGTAAGGGAAGAAGAAGTTAATTTCTAAGTGAAATTTCAGCCTTTTCTTAGGCAACCCAAGAAAACTTTAGATTGATGATGCTTTTTAATAAACCAAAAATGACATCAAATAATAGGTTTAAAATTTTTCTTAATTTTGGCTCAGTGCCTGTGGCTCAAGCAGCTAAGGTGCCAGCCACATACACCTGAGCTGGTGGGTTCAAATCCAGCCCTGCCAAACAACAATGACGGCTGCAACCAAAAAATACCCTGGCATTGTGGCAGGCGCCTGTAATCCCAGCTACTTGGGAGGCAGAGGCAGGAAAATCACTTGAGCCCAGGAGCTGGAGGTTGCTGTGAGCTGTGATGCCACAGCACTCTACCCAAGGTGACAGCTTGAGGCTCTGTCTCAAAAAATAAATAAATACATAAATAAATTAAAAAATAAAATTCTTCTTAATTTAGCTGGGAAAAGGAGATAGAGAACCTCCTAACCTCTGTCACATATAATGACAGCTATAGGGCCCTTGATAAAATGATGATCATCTCCTTCTCAGTGTGCTAGTAAGAAGTACTTGAGATATTAGCTCCTTGAGACCTCAAGGTATCAGTGCAAACATCAAGAAAAAGCTAAGCACTGGTGCTACAGTAGAGGGTGATCATTCCCTTCACCTCCAGCAGTGACTTCTCAGTAGTATTTCAAGCTCTCAGGAAACTACCTAGCCAAGGCCTCAAGGCTCCAGATTTCATTTTTCGTTTCTGAGACTTGCTACAAGAAAAAAGTAATATCTAAGAAGATGAATACCAGGCACTTATTGCCTATGTGATCTGGGTCATACTGTCCTGGCAGCTGCTACAAATGTACCCAAGAGGATACGAAGTCCTAATATTTATTGAGTGTTTCAAGGTGGAAGGCATTTGAATATTTGTTAACTTATTTAGTGCCCACACACATACAACTCTGAAAGGCAGTTGTTGTTAGAGCCCTTTTGCATATAACAAAACAAACTCAGATAAGCTAAGTAACCATCCCAAGACCACAGAGATGATAAGTGAATTTGTCTATTTAAGAATTGAACCTATACTTGCCTAAGTATATAGTTCATGCTTTTTCCACCAGTGTTTGCTAGGTTCAGCATTTTCTATGTCAATTCTTATTTGAGGGAAGACTTGGTATATTGTCACTGGCATGATCCAATGGAAAAAAAGATACCAAATTTGGATTAAATAGTCCTTGCTTATCTTTTACTCAAAGGAAATAATCAAAGTAGGAATAAAATTTTCAGAGTCTTCCTGTTTTTAGGCCTAAATATAATGGCCAGGTTATTCCCAATCTCCATTGCTAAAGAATTTCTGTTCATAATAGCCCAGAGGTATATAACAGGAGGCAGTAGGGGGATGAAACAATCATCAGTATGCTTCACAACAGACTCTCCTGCTATGTTATACAAAAGAGACCCAACAAATCAGTCCTCAGAGCTGATTGCCTTAGGGTAAGGCAATTTCTTAGTTCAAATACCAGTTCTAAAAATATTACAAAGTTGGGATTCCTGGGTGGAGAAGGGTTCCTGTAAATGCATGTGTGCTGTGACTTTTCACATACATCTGAAAAGAGTCAAGCCTTGTGATGGTTCTTTTTGATTTAAACTTTCATATGGATAAGGAATCTTGTTTTAATAACTTTTCTCTTATCTGAAATTGATACAGCTAATACTTCTGGATTTTTTCTTACAAATCACATAAAGAATTAAACCAACAATTACAGGGTAGTTGAGATATTAGTAGAATAGATTCTGATTATCAGTCCTTTTGCTGCATTTGACTCACTCTAGTAATGTCGCCCTCAGAAGTCTTCCCCCTCCCTCTTATCTAAGGTCTGCCAAGTCACATTGTCTAGCGGCTTACATTTGCTACCCTTTTAAGTAGTTCTGGAAGTTTGGAACTTGCAGCCCACATCAGCAGATTTGCCCTTTTGCATTTGGCAAGAATCAAGGTTTGCCATGTGTTTTCACAGAGAGGTGGGAGTATGGTGTTATAGAGATTCGTGTCAGCATGACTCTGGAAACAGTGATTGTTAGATAACCAGTGAATTCAAGCCAGAGAAGAGAATTGAGAGCATTATTTTTAAAGCTGTTTTTATCTGTACAGGTGTACAGCAATGTATGTATTGCTTTTATTTGAGTATTCATTTTTAGGATAAAATGATGCACCTTTAAGTTATTATGTGGTATCATTCATTATTGAAGCTTCAGAATAATTTGACCTGAAATCTAAAGCACCCTATATCTGATTTGGCTTATGCACTGTCTTTTTCGTAATTCTCTAAAATTATACTTGGAGCTGCATGTAATTATTTGCTTTAAGAGGAGGTTGTAAGGTTGGAATTAGGTAATTGTACTCTTCCTTTCCCCTCAAAACCCAATTTGAGATAAAAGTTGGTGAGCCCAGGCTAGAAGAGTACTGGGGAGTATGGTATAGAAGTGGAATTTAAATTTCTTTTTGTTAAATGGTAATGTATGTTCCTAAAAACATGGCTAAAAACATTTAATAGAATGTGATGTATCCATGTGTGAATTTTCAGATTACTGGAGTGAGAGTGACAAGGAAGAAGCAGATACTCCATCAACACCAAAACAAGACAGCCCACCACCTCCCTATGATACATACCCACGGCCTCCCTCTGTAAGTTAACAACAGGAATATACTTAATAATTATCACCAAATTCTTTGACCTGAAATATCCCTTTGTATGTTAAAAAAATATGCAGTAGATTGCATGTCAAACCTCAGGTTTCTTGGATGAAAAGAGAATTAGGGGCTCAGTAAGGAAAATTTTTTTAAGTATACATAGAATATTTAATCAGACAAGTCACCAAAGATTCTGAAGAACAAGTATCTGTTCAGTTTTATTAAAAAATATGTAGTGTTTCTGTCAAAGTAGCCTTCATGGAGACATCAACCACAAAAAAGATTTTTAGAAAAATATTGACCTTACCCATTCCATACTAATAAAGTTCATTACTATGTCCCTTAGAAGCAACTCATAAAAATTAATATTATATCTGAATTGAGAATGTTTGGGCATATAGCTTTTTAGGCAGCCATGTGGTCTGGTTTAATGTATATATTTATATGATGCTCCAGACTTCTTAAACCTCTATAAATTACTCTGTGTATAGACTATACTTTGATCTTTTAATAGGGTAAATAGGTGTCCTGGTTTTCTTGAGACTATCCCACTTTATGTTCATTTCCCATCAGAATTCACCAACCGTATCTCAGTAGTGTTCCACTTTTTTTTTTCTTTTTTTGAGACACAGTCTTACTTTGTTGCTCTCAGAGTGCCATAGCATCATAGCTCACAACAACCTCAAACTCTTGGGCTCAAGTGATCCTCTTTTTCTCAGCTTCCCAAGTAGCTAGGACTACAGGTGCCCACCATAATGCCTGGCTATTTTTTAGAGACAGGGTCTCACTGTTGCTTAGGCTGGTATTGAACTTCTGAGCTCAGACAATTCATCCGCATTGACCTCCCAAATTGCTGGGACTATAGGCGTGAGCCACCATGCCTGACCTAGTAGTGTTCCACGTTAGACAGTATGTTCCATCATCACATCATCATAAAAATCAATTCTGCCTGGGCAGTGCCTGTGGCAAGAATCAGTTCTGCCTATCTTGAGACCAAGTCTTCCACAAAGAAGTGGAAGCTGAGGTGGGGTGCACCTGAGCAAGAGCAAGATCCTATCTCTACTAAAAATAGAAAAACTATCCAGGCATCATGGTACGTGCCTGTAGTTCCAGCTACTCAGGATGCTGAGGCAAGAGGGCTTCTTGAGCCCAACAGTTTGAGGTCACTGTGAACTATGATGGCGCGTTACTCTGCCTAAGGCAACAGAGTGAGATTCTGTCTCCCAAAAAAAAGAAAATGGAAGCTGGATTTAAGTGACAACAACAGCCAACCTAATTTAACCTCTGTATTACTCCAGTGGAGCAATTCATATTTTTCCTCATTTTCTAAAACATTGGGATCTGAATAATTCCTTTAAAATTATTTACAAAAGAGGAAGAAAAGGAAACTGCAGCTTCACTGAATAACTCTTTAAATATAGCAACCTGTGAATTTTGAAGAAGGAAACTGTTCACTTTATTGTTAACATGTGGGAAGGTAATTCCCACAGAAGATGCCAAGCAACTTGGCCTTTACCAGGAAGAGAGGCATGCACCTTCACCCTAGCCAGGCTTGTCCTGGCAACCACGTCAGCCCCATTTATAAAGATCACATTTAGCAAATCAAACTCCTCCTGCTGGACAGGAGACTGGACTGGTATTTTAGCCCCCAAATTCTATAGTAAGGCTGGTGGTACTTGGGTACCTGCAAGTATTTACAGTGTTCAGTTGATATCAGTCTTTTTTCTGAGTTGTACTTTGTGGTATAACATGTATTCCCAAACTTTAACTTCTAAGGATAAAATTATTTCATTTTTCTTTTGTGTTTATATACCCCCCCCCCGAGTGTCTATGAGCAGGTCTAATGCTAATCCCCAGAAGGCTATAATCTCATGCTGCCTACATTTTTAACCCTCTAGAAAGGGCCATAGAATTGAGAAGACCATGGTATAGCTTTATTGTGGCACCCACAGGAGCAGGCATTCCCCTATGAAAAAGGGAAAGAGTTCTGTTTATGAGCAACTTATTCTAAAAGATTCTCTCTTTGTCCGCACTCCCACGCTACATAAAATCCAGAAATATGAATCCAAGGGCCATACTTATTCAGGATTTCAAAATACATAGAAATTTTAAAGCTTTAATGTTTTTAGTTGCTGAAAATGTAAGCATATTTTCTCATACTTCCACTATGAAATTTCACATTAATATGTCATATTTTTTGTGAGAGCCTAATATAGCTACATTTCAATATATCCATCTCTCTGTCTCTTACAATGTAAACTGCAGCCTAACTTTGAGACATCTACAAATTTGCCAAATCATTAACTTGACTATGTACAAGTTCATCCACTTAAATATTACCTGGTGAAAAACAAATGCATTACTTGGAAATAAAGTGTTCTGTTATTTTGGTAGAGACTAATCAGAGGCTTCTTTCCACAGATGAGTTGTGCCAGTCCTTACGTGGAAGCAAAACACAGCCGGCTTTCCTCCACAGAGACTTCTCAGTCTCAGTCTTCCCATGAGGAGTTTCGCCAGGAAGTAACTGGGAGCAGTGTAGTGTCCCCCATTCGCAAGACAGCCAGTCAGCGCCGCTCCTGGCAGGATTTAATTGAGACACCACTGACCAGTTCAGGCTTACACTATCTTCAGACTCTGCCCCTGGAGGATTCTGTCTTCTCTGATTCCGCGGCCATCTCCCCAGAGCACAGGAGGCAGTCCACCCTTCCAACTCAGAAATGCCACCTACAAGATCACTATGGTCCATACCCTTTAGCTGAGAGTGAGAGGATGCAAGTGCTAAATGGAAACGGGGGCAAGCCTCGAAGTTTTACTCTGCCTCGAGATAGCGGGTTCAACCACTGCTGTCTGAATGCACCAATTAGTGCCTGTGACCCACAGGATGACGTGCAACCCCCAGAGGTGGAGGAAGAGGAGGAGGAGGAGGAGGAGGAAGGGGAGGCAGCAGGGGAAAACATAGGAGAAAAAAGTAAGTATGTTTCTGGAGATTTTTAGCTTATGTACACAAAGTCCTCACCTCTTCAAACTTCTTATCTAAAGAAAATAGAATTTTGTTTCCCTTTTTTCTTAAAATAGTGGTCTTGCTGAATGGTAATTTAGTCTCCCTTGGTGTCCTACTTTCAGAACTTCACTATCTTGGGGAAAAAATGATGAGTAATGAAGCTTATATCGCAGGACGCCCACATCTGGAGCAAACAAACTTTTTTCCAACTACCCATTTGCTTCTTAAGGTTAATGGTATTCATCTTTTTCTTCCTTCTCTTATCCACTTTCTCCTCACTTGCATGCATCATCTTGTTGGCCCACAGTGGTTGCTCCCTGAGTTGCGCTAAGAAACTATAAATGCTTCAAGCAGGGTGTTAGCAGAGCCTTGATTGAATAAGCGAATACACAGACACGGAGACAGATACATCCATCCACTCCTACACATATACAAATATATCTTCCCTTTTCACCGTTAAAAGATTTAAAGGAAAAATCCAAAAGACAGTTTTTCCAAGGGGAGATTTCATATAGCATTTCTATCAACTCCAAGTAGCTGAACTTGTTTCTAGAAACCAGTTTGCCTAAAGCATCCATCCACTTTCTTGGTATGTATTCAGTTTATGTGAATCAACTCTTAAGAGAGATGCCAATTAAGAAACCCTCTGTCTTACAGGCAGTAAGAATCTAGTTGTCAAGTTCTTTATTCATCATGTCATAACAAACATCTGTTTATAACTGATGTGCTACATCAGTCCAGAAACCCAGGTTAGTTTATGGGAGAGTCTATATAATTCTGCTATTTTAGTTAGAAAGAAAATCTAGGTTTGGCTATAAGTTCTGAACATAAAATGCGAAACAAAAAAGTATAGAAGAAGTAGTATAAAACTGTTTGTGTCTCTTAATTGAAAATATAGTCTGGACCACAGTGCAGACAACAGCCAATGGTGAAACCATGATTACTGATTTGGTGCTGTAGGACATTAAACTGCTCTTTTTAAAGGATACAAACAGACTGTAACTTTCAGCCTTTTTGCAAATATATAGGCCTTTAATTATAGGATATCAAGTATTAGTACATTCTTTATCACAATTGGAAAAACAACACAAAGTTCAAAGGTTACAATAGGTCAGGACCCCCAAGTCAATGTAAAGCTTGGCTTGGTTAAAATAATAGTCACTTGGAAATTATTGACAAGAGAATACAGTGACCCTCCTTTTAGGATATAAATCTTCATTGCATTATTTAATGGGAATTAAATCTTCCACCAATAAAATATAATAATTCCTTATAAAATTCATATGCTGAATCAGTTTCCATGTGAAGTATATTTTAGCCATAGTCTACATGAAAACCATTATAAAAGGTATATTGTTGGTGCAGGAAAAGTAATTACCATTCATTACCTGCCAGCCCCCCCCCCCACATTCATTTCTATTGGCGATTATGGAAGAATCTTAAGGAAGAACTATTTAGGAGCCATGTTAGAACTCTATAGAGACTTCTGGAAAGCATAATAATACATGTTTTATATTCTAATGATTACCAGAATTTATCAAGTATTTTCTAAAATTTAACTAAAGATGACTTAGAAACTTTATTTTGAATATCATTCATGTACTACATAACTGCTATGACTAAGTATGTGAGGTTTATCTCAGCCATTTTAAAATAAAACTGTGTTGAAATTAGACATAGCCCTCTGAATAGAGAATTCTGTTTAGAAAACATTCCATCATTCCTGTGGGTCGAGTCACTAATGCTGTCCTGTTTCAGATAAGCTAGCACATGACAGTTCAGTTCATTCTCGTCGTTGTTTAAGGGAGGACTCGAAAGGAGCAAGTGTGTCCTAGGACATGAAGGGAAAACACAGGACTGTGCTTGACCCTGCCTTCAGGTTCCCAGTAGCCCAAAGAGCATCTCTGCTTAGATGGCTTTTGATTTTTTTTCTGGAGTCTCTTTTTTGTTGTTCTATAGATTGGATTTATTTTTAGTCATACAGATGTACTCCTGAGTTGGTGGGTTTTTCCTTCACATTTAGAATGAGTTAAGTGGGTAGTTTACTTGCATCTTTTTCAGCAGGCTCTCTCTTTGTGAAATAGTTGTGATAAGACATAACAACCCTAGTAAGCGTGTCAGTAAATTTGATATTGTACATTTGTCTTTACAATTCAAAATTGTGGGGCAGTTCACTCTATTTTAGTCGGATCTGCTTCACTGAAGGTGGCTTGCACTTTCAATCCCTAATTCTTTCTAATTTTCCATAAACCTTACCACTGAATGTCTTCATTTACTTCAGACTGTTCTAAATAGAGTAGTACATGTCATACTTGCCTGGAAGACACTTCTTATTCAATGGGATATATGTTCACCTTTGTTATGATATCTTTTCTACATTGCTATCCTAAAATTTAGGAGTGTGCAGTTCGATGAACGTTTCATTTGAGAAGCTTCAGCTTTAAAAACTGGTGTTTTCAAAACAGTATTTAAAATCTAGTTAAGGGATATCATATCCATGGCTGCCCTGGATTAACCATTGGGACACCAAGTCAAGCTGCTTGATGTTATATCGGCAGAGCAAAAATATACACAGGAACAAAGCCGTGGCTGCTACATTAGCCTCAGACTTAACACATGTGCCCTCCAACACAGCACTTACTGTGCTGCTGCACAGGTCAGCAGGCAAACCTGTGCTTGTAAAAATCTAAGTCCAGAAGTGATGTGTTACTAACTATCCTGCTCGAGGCCAACATTCAGTTTGACCTACTGAAATGAATTTATACTAATTGAGTACAGAACTGCAGAGGAGATAAGTTTAACTAGCCCCAAACATTTTTCTCAGCTTACCAAGAAATTAAAAATAGGAAGCATCAGGCACGTGGTTGAAAGGAGTGGTAGAAGAAAACATAAAAATATAGCCTGTCTAATCTGCCTTAAGGGTAAAGAATTATGTCATCAACCAAACTTCTTTCTTATTTACATTTTACCTTATATAATAGGATATATATGATACAGTTTTTATGAGCTTACAGAGCAATAGAAGAAGCAAGATGTACCCAAATCTATGCGCTAGATGTTTTTCACTTTCCTTATGGAAGTGGAATTTGGCCTTGCTTATGAAGTGTAAATTTAGCCTTCCTTAGAGCAGACTTCAATCTGTGTTCTCATGGTTGAACTACCTTTTGTCTTATTTTGAAATTCAATTATTTAACTGAGTCATACTGTGATTTTTTCTCAGGCTGAACTCATTTTAGTCTGAAATGGATGGTACTAAAAGTACACAGATGAGACCTGTCTTGTTTTCCTTTGACTGAAAAGTCAGCTTGCATATTAATTATCTTGACCTACTTCCCTGGCATTTGGGAGAAGACAAGTAATTTCCTATTATCCCAATTAGCAGTTTCTAACTCTGCTAGATAGGGGCCTTATAATACGTCAGTTAAATTAAATAATGAATTATGTCAGCCTATACAACTTTCAAAGAGTATAAATCCTTAAAGTATAAGACAAAATATAAAGATATACTTCATTCAGAAATCATATGCCATAACAATATTGATTCTGGAGTAGTTTTCTGAATATTTCTAAAGGCCATTTTTTTTTTTGAGACAGAGCCTCAAGCTGTCACCCTGGGTAGAGTGCCGTGGTATCACAGCTCACAGCAACCTCCAACTCCTGGGCTTAAGAGATTCTCTTGCCTCAGCCTCCCAAGTAGCTGGGACTACAGGCACCCACCACAATGCCTGGCTATTTTTTTGGTTGTAGTTATCATTGTTGTTTGGCAGGCCTGGGCTAGATTTGAACCTGCCAGCTCAGGTATATGTGGCTGGCACCTTAGCCACTTGAGCTACAGGCACGGAGCCAGTTATTTCTATTTTTTTTTTTGAGACATAATCTTATTCTCTTGCCCTGGGTAGAGTGCCTTGGTGTCATAACTCACAGCCACCTCAAACTCTTGGGCTCAAGTGTTCCTCGTACCTCAGTTTTTCTATTTTTAGTGGAGACGAGGTCTCACTCTTGCTCAGGCTGGTCTCAATCTCCTGAGCTCAAGCAGCCCACCTGCCTTGGCCTTCCAGAGTGCTAGGATTATAGGTATGAGCTACTGCGCCTGGCATGATTTTTATTTTTAAGAACATTCAGGTAGAAGATAATATAGAAAAGGAGAAGATGTTCCCAGAATATGAACTAGTGTTCTTCATATTCATAAAAGAACAAGTAAAAATGTTGCAATATCTTTTACTGTCTTTTTGTCAAGGTAAGTTGTTTACACGCACAAAGAATTTAAAAGAGTGTAATCATCAATAATATCTGAAATAGCTCAGGTCTAAAAGGAGTAGGTGGAAAAGGATATGAGCAATGTGAATAAAAGGACATGTGATCAAGTCAGAAAAAGAATAGCAGAGAACCTAAATATGTCACTTCCATGAAGTTGAGAGCACCATCTTTGGCTGATTATGTGACAAGTATACATTTAAAAAAAAAAAAACAGAAAAATGTAACGGTAAAGAAATATAATTTTAATGTATTGTCTGATTCTGAAGAAATACTGTTAAGGAGACATTAAACACTAAAAGATTGAATTCTGAATAAGGCTATTCTGAGGTGAATTTCATGGCTCACTAATGTGAGAACCCTCAGTTGACTTTTCTGTAATGCCAACATCTCCAAGCATCAGTTCTCATAAGACAGCCTCCAAAAAGCTAGAGATCAAGACCTATTTTTAGCTTTTTTTCTGAGATCGAGGGAAACTTTCCCTGGATCCTTCCAAGGGACTTATCTCCAGATTTCATTGACCAAGGTTCCATCCCATATCCATGCCTAAATAAATGGCAAGGGAAATATAATTATAGTTTAGACAAACCTTGATTTATTTTTAACTTCATAAAGAAAAGAAATGTGGGGCAGCACCTGTAGCTCAAAGGAGTAGGACGCCAGCCCCATATACCAGAGGTAGCGGGTTCAAGCCGGACCCCAGCCAAAAACTACAATTAAAAAAAAAAAAAGAAAGAAAGAAAAGAAATGTGCCAAACTGCTTGTCGTTATTTTCTGCATGAGCAGTTCTATTATCTGTATGTATGTCTTCAAATATATTTGTTCAGCATTTCCCTCTTTTAATATGTATATACAGATACATGCCCAAGATTACTTCACCTCATTTAAGTTTTGGCACTCTGGGTGGTGCCTGTGGCTCAAGGAGTAGGGCACCGGCCCCATATACCAGGGGTGGTCGGTTGGATCCTGGCCCCAGCCAAAAACGGCAAAAAATAAATAAATAAATAAAAGTTTTAGCACTGTTGAAATGTTAAATATAAAAAAGAGGAGATAAGTATTATGTAACCTTTAAAATATAGTAAGTTTGGTAGAATTATTGTTGTCTTGTGAAATGAATAAGCGCATATTCCTATAGACAATAAATGGTCCTACCTTAGAGTAGTCTCTGAAGACATTTTTCAGTCACATCATTGCTTTGTCACTCTGCCACTTACAAGTGGTATGATTAATCAAGTTATTTAACATCTCTGGACCTCAATCACTTCATTGTTAAGTTAATGTGGTAATAGTACCTTGCTTTTGAGGTTGTATGAGGATTCAATGAGGTAATGTCAAAGATCACTGAGTATCTGTATCTGTCGCATTGTAAGTCTGTGCAATAAATGTTATAATTACATAATTGTATATTGATTTAATGTAGATTTGGATTTAGGCAAAGAGGGTAATTACCGTACTTAAATAATGACTTAGGCCCAGCAAACATCATTAAATAATGTGTACTTAACTACGTAGCCTGTCTTTGTTCAGTTCCAGACATTGAGTTGAACCATACGAAATGCTGCTTGTGAAGGTCGAAACAGTGATATCAGCAATTGTGCATGTTTCAAGCTAATATATTAGCTGTGTTGTAGGAGCTACAATAGAAATATCTCTCATTTTACATTTTTATCACTCACTACTCCTTTCCTTTTTGTCTTTGGAGATTTGAGAACTCAAAAGAGACCTTATATTCCAAATAGCAATAACCTTATCAGATATATTTACTTATAGGTTTTGCTCATAAAGTCTCAATTCAAATATTTTCTCCTCAGAGAGTCCTTCCCTAATACCCAGTTGGACTTAGTTGCCCCTACCACCACCATTTATCCTCTGGTATCATTACCCTACCTTTTCACTATGAGTAAAGTATTAAACATTGTTCACTGATTCATTTTCCATCCAGGGATTTTATTCCTGGCTTGTACACCCGACACCTAAAATGGTCCGTTGTTCCTCCATAGGAGGCCAGGTACTACTGAATGAAGAAATGAGTGAATGAATGAATAATAGCTAACCCCTTTTGAACTAACTTCTTTTCTGTTTTATTATATAATGGAGCTAAAGTTACTGTTTTCTCCATCATGTGACATAAAACAGGAATCAAACATTGCAGAGTTCTTCATTTTCTATATTTTGTAAAGGGAAAGCATGTGTTCAGCATACCCTCTTTATGCTGACGAAAGCACAACTGGGACACTAGTAACTAGCATTACTGCTTTTTGCATTATAACTCTTTTATAGTCACATTCTCTATGGTTGAAACCATTTTCCTCCTGTTTTACTCTCATTTCAAAGATTAAGGCCTCAAAGAATATGACATGTCCAATGACTAGTTCATTGTCATAAATCAGTTAGAAACCAGATCTTCCAGCACCTATTGACAGTTGTCCTTCTCTACAAAATCCACTCCCGGTGGCAGGAAGGCTAACTAAAATCACTACCAGGGTTTGATTCACAGGCCTGGGTCTCCCTTGAAAGTCGTCCATCACCTAGCTTTGTCCTAATTAGTTTGTAAAAAGTATTCAAATTGAAATTTGTACTTTAGCAAATAACCAATAGCCCTGCATCGACCAGGAAAACAATCTCAAAAGCATTAATAAGTAATGAAGCCAAATTTAAATGACAAAGAATGGATTCTAGATGTTACAAAGTAACACCAGCAGAAAATATGGCTAGAATAAGAAATAAAAAGATGGCAACCCCTCAGTAGCATAGGTAAGACATATTATGATTTCCATGATTTTTGACTAAGAAAGATGATCAGATTCAGCCATACTGTAACCTGTTAGTATTTTCACATAGCAAAAAAGCAACCCACTTTTCTTCAGCTCAGTAATAGCATATTGTTAGTTTCTCAGTAAGTGCTTTCTAGCTTATTGTATAAGAACCTAACCTAAATTCAGTCCCTTTTTTACCTTGCTCACACTAGAGCAAGCTGAAGGTCACAAATGCCTCATTTTTGTTCCTCAGCATACAAAATTTACCTCCTATAGTGACAGGCTGGTAGGTTGAGATATAATAGGATTGTACCATAAAACATACCTTGGAAGTTTTTTAATTTCCCCATATTCTTCTTTTGTTGTTGAATTCAAAAGTAATAACTTGTTTATTACAAAATAAATAAATAATGCAGTGATGAAATTAGAAAGCAACCATCTCTCCTTCTTATTCTACAGAGTTAACTATTGCCTACAGTAAAGTTTAAAAAGTCTATTCTGGAATAAATTTATTCTTCTCGTATCTTTTTCTTATAACTCAATATGAGTAAGGAGGTAAAGCATGGTTTACTTCATTCTTAGAGTTTTCTCTCTGAAACTTTCTTGACGTGGCCTCAGTTTGTAACATAAGCAACAATAGGTGAGATAATCACCTCAGAACCAAGCCCCAATCCCAGAATGTATTACTCTAGGAAATGCAACGCATAGCCCTCTCAAAAATGATGGAAGGAGAAATGTGAGAAGAAAGAAATGGCAGTGGCTGTAAGTCCCTGGTCCACCACACCCCACACACAAATGTAGACTGAAATGTCAAAAACTCTCTTACCCACTTGCTTATGCCTCAGTGCTGTACGAATTTTGCCCAGCCTTCTTTATGGAGATCTTCCTAGTACGGGCAGCTTATCCGAAAGCTCTGTGATGAAAACAGCTAAGCCAGAGCCAATTAGAAAAAAAGAAAAAAGTCTGGTCTTCAAAAGCCAGAAAAACTTTAGACAAGGACTTCAGAGCCACTGAGTCTGGTGATCAGTTTGTCTTCAAGTTATAAAACACCACACCTACTAAACTACTTTCCTTGGTTTTTTTTCCATGTTCTAACTAGTTCCTTTCTTCTAGCCACTTGAACTTTCTTATCTTTAGCCACAGGCACAATATGACCTAATATGTGGTCGTAATTGCTCAATCTATCATACACTGAATTTTTTCCTTTAGTGAGTAAATACTCCCACTAATATGTCATTTAATAAGGAAAGGGGGCCCATGATTATGTTTTTAAATGGAAAAGTAGCATTTGTATTTAAAAGCATATTAATATTTAAACCTCATATTTGATAAATTCTAGAACGTTCTTGTCTCTGGGATGTAATGTGACAATTTCAGGTATATTTGTTTCTATCATAAACACAAAGTATGCCAATAAAATCAACTTTCTGGATTATTTCACAGAAATGTTAGAATAATTGAAACTAAGACTTAACAGTTATCAAACTCTGTGACTCATTCCAGAGCTATAAACTCCTTAACATTCTTGATCATGGATTCCTAATATGTTAATATCTAGATTTGGCTACAAAAATATTAACTAAATTTCTATATTATAATTTTAGTTCTCTGTATCAATATATAATCAGTTCTAAGCGTATATTCATTCATTCAGCAGGCATTTATTATTCATTTTCTACATGCCAGGTACCATGTTAAGGGAATATCTAGTTCTTCTGTAATTCTACTTACAATATCAATTTGCAAATTATCTTTAGGAAATGAGACAGATATTTCTTTCTGATAACATGGAACAGAGCAGATAATTGAAAATATGCGACATCTTTGTTACTTTCTACCAATAATTTTCCCTAGTAACCAATTTGTAATTTTATAAAAATGATTCTTTGAGAGACAGTACAAGAAATTTTACTTTTCATTTTAAGGTACTTATAATCACTTATGCAAAATTTATGAGACTGGTTAGAATCAGACAAAATCACTTTAAGAGCTATTTCTGATTTGGCTTATTCCTTTAAACATCATGGCAGGGAAGATGCATTCCGGTTACTCAGCTGTACTGATTAACACAAATCAGATGTCTAAAAATAAGTGAAATGAACATTGTACTATACTTACTATAGATTAATATTTCTCTGATAACTGAGAAAGTGCTTCCTAATTTTACAGTACAACCATTATGGAATTTGATTGTCAGAAAACCCTGTTATAGGGAATATTAGCAGAGCAATAAAGAAAATTGTACTGTTTTTTGATTATCTATCTTAGAAATTTGAACCTCAACATTTTTTTATTTGAAATGAATATGAGGGTACAGATGATTAGGTTGCATTGTTTGCATTTCTGAGGTAAAGTTCAAGTTGGAGTTGAGCCCTTCATCCGTGGGCATGCCGTATACCCTAACATTGTGTACATTAGGTGAGAGCACACCAGTCCCCCTTCCTTTTCTCCTTTCCATGGAAAACTGTTTAAAAGGTTACAGGAGGCTTAACATTTTAAACAGTTTTTTGTTTACTTCCACATTTGAAATCTTTAATCTTCCATGATTTTGAATCTGCTATTTTTACTGTGCTATTTTGCTTTTGATAAATTGTCTGTAGAATATGTTGATTTAATTCCTAAGATCTATTCCCTTAAGACCTCCAAATTTTCCCATTTATGACCTTATTGGTTCTTTTTGCTACAAGTTTTTTCTTTGGTTGTTGAGACCACTCCATGGCCTAATTTAGAGTGTCTGTTTTATAACATATGAAATGGACATCTTGAAGCATACATCTTGAGATCTTGGTGAGAGAAAATAGCACATAACTTTGGTATCACTATATCTAAACTTTACACCTTTTTTTCTAGCAGCTCTGCTGTGTTCTCCTTGTTCTTTAACAATGCCAACACATAGGCGTTCACATGCCTTTTCTAAAAAGAACAGGGAGGAAGGACAACTTGGAATCAATGTGGCTTTAATGCAGTCCTTCAGGAGATTCTAACAAAAAGCCCTACCCCTCACTTTATATTCTGTTGTCTTTTTATGCCCTACGTAAAAGCTGGGTACCCTTCACTTAATTTAGAATCTTGAGTTTTAAGATTCATGATGGGCTTTTATTAATTGGGATTGTGCCTCAGCACTAGAGGTAGGAAAAAAGTTTTCCATTCCAAAAATAATTCTGTACACATGCCGAATATCTTTGCTCAAGAATTAAGTAAAAAGTTAGCCTTAACTTTGAATGTTTCTTTAAATTTGTGAGTATCTTTTTTTAATGTGTTACTGTCAATGATTTCTCTCTGATAAATATTACAGAACTCATTTTAAAATGCTTTATATTAAGGTAAAGGGTTCATTTAACAGATAAATTGTTTTTATTAGAATGGATATATGTGTCATGCTGTATGTAAATATATAATAATAGCCCTTTTACCTAAGCATAGGACTTAAGAGTTTTAAGGTACTTTACTTCCTTCCCACCCAAAAAAGAAACATTCTCTATATATTTGAAGAATTGTTATTGAGCGCCAGCTTGAATAATTTAGGGACTCAAGAACTCCTGCCTCCAAAAACAGGGCATTTCATCTTGTACAGCTCTAGTTAGAAAATTTTTCTTCGTATTGATACAACAACAGACTTCTGAGAAATTTTCTATTCATTGTGAATCTTGAAATTGCAAATTAGAAAAATACAGAGGAAATACAGTAGAACCTCCATAGTTAACTACTTCCCTACATTGACCACCTCCTTAAATCAACCTAATTTTCATAGATTAGACATATACCACATGTACATATCAGTACAGTAGGCCCAGTTGTATGTTGACCAGTTTGTTACAGTCCCTTGGATGGTCAACTCACAGAGATTCTACTGTATTTGAAAGCCTATAATGTAGAAAGAAGATTAAGATAGCCTTTGAACTTCCGGAAGACATAATAGGTAAAGGGAGGCTGATTTTAGATTGATATGAGGGAACTTCTAATTGCTGTACCCCCACAAATGGAATAACTGGTCTTATAAGTTTATTGGGCTCCCCCATGACTCAGAGCACTTAAGAGGCTGAGTTACCAGCTACCAACAGGGATTCCTAAGTTAGCTGCAATGTTGAACCTGATGGCTTCTTCCAACTCTTAAGGTTTATGTTTCTCTCTAGTAGAATGGCCTTGCCATTTGCTCTTACACATTGTATACATCTAAGCCTCTACAATGGAATTGTGTTATCAGACATAATTTATGTTGTCTAGTCTTTTTTTTTTTTTGGCCAGGGCTGGGTTTGAACCCACCACCTCTGGCATATGGGACTGAGGCCCTACCCTTTTGAGCCACAGGCACCACCCTTTGTTGTCTATTCTTGAGCTGAATGCATATAGTCACCTTTATGCCTATGACATTATTCCTAGATAATTCACCATCCTGGCTGCCCTCATCTAGACACTTTGTTTAGTGTCCCCATGCTAAGTATATTGCAACTATCTATACTTTTGCTATCTATACTTTTTGGTAACGTGATTACATTAGTTTTAATCTGCTTACTATTGGATCATACAATGCTTTATTGTTACCAACCCATATATAGCATCCAATACATTTTTTTTAGTATTTTTTTATTTTTTTAAATTAATAAATACGAGGGTACAATTTCTAGGTTATTACAGTGTTCTCAAGTTCCATTTGTAGAAGACACACATATTTATTTTTTAATCTAAATGCAACTATATTTATATTTATTTCTACTAAATTTTAACATCTCAGGTTTTACCCAGAAGTATTTAACACTTAACAAGATTTGGAATCTGTTTTATAATCTATAATATTAATCACCCCTCTTATCATTGAATAATCCTCCAGTATTCTAAGCATCTTTTCTATGTTTTTAACTGATTCATTGATCAAGTAAAACATATTTTAAAGAAAAAATTTTAAAGAAGAAAAAACCAAGGACAGAGCCTCAGAGCATTAAATTTGAAATTTTATGTGTTAATTTCATTCAGTCATTCAAAATTTTTATCTAGATCCCCCTAGTAGCAATGTTATTCAGTCCACATTACAGTATTTTTATTTATAAGGGTATCATGCAAAATTTCATCCTGTGTAAAACACACTGTCTATGGCTTTACTCTTATCTTCCAGCCTAGAGGTGCTGTCCCCCCAAAAAAGCCAGTTTACAATGCTTCGGTTTTATAGAATTCATGTTAGTCCTTAAAAGAAAAAACTCTTCCCAATCGTAGTCTATTCTAAAACTTTACTATGTGTTTATATCAGGTTCATCAATTGTTCTTTATAGAACCTGTGTGAAATTTTCTGTTTGGATAAGAGGACTCGTCTTTGAGACTTTAACTCTCATGGAATTGTGACAGTGACCCAGAGATAATTTCCAGAAAGTTCTTTCATTTGCTAAAATTATAACTAGTGGTTCAAAGGGAACACAGAATAGTTCTTAGTAGTCCCTTATCTCCAGAAGCATTTCTTTTTAAACGTCCTAGTTAGAAGACTTTTCTCCTTGTAGAAAAAGCCTAAAATGTAATTAAAGCCATATGGTTCTTTTATCATTTGTTTTCTTATTTTTAAAAAAAACTGCTGGCATCTTCAGTTTTTTCACAAACATCAACTGAACATTTGTGCTACTCTTACAAGCAATTAGTACCATTTCCTACTTAGTTATTTCTAATAGCCTCTCATTCTATATTTTATAGCAATCCTTTTAAACTAAACCTCTCTCTTTTGTTTCATGTTAGATTCCAAGTAGGTTTTACTCATTTCTTTGTATTTCTGAGACATGAAATCTTCATGCATTCAGTAATTACTTACCTGTATTAATCTCACAATGCATGAAATATTATAGTGAGTGTATTTGTGAGTCAAAATATTGGAGCTCAGATTATATCATTTTATATTTTTCATCTTCAGATGATTTTATAGATAGTGATCCAACTTTTTTCAGCAAAAAGAGGAAAAGTAACAGTATCAAAATGTTCTTAATAATTAAGCATTTTTATTTTTATTTATTTATTTTTAAGACAGAGTCTCACTATGTTGCCCTTGGTAGAGTGCTGTGGCATGACAGCTCACAGCAACCTCAAACTCTTGGGCTTAAGCAATTCTCTTGCCTCAGCCTCCCAAGTAGCTGGGACTATAGGCGCCCGCCACAACCCCAGCTATTTTTTGTTGCAGTCATCATTGTTTTAGCTGGCCTGGGCTGGGTTCAAACCCACCAACTTTGGTGTGTGTGTCTGGCGCTGTAACCACAGTGCTATAGGCGCCGAGCCAATTGAGTATTTTTAATCCTTTGTTATTGCATCCCTCAATGAATACCAGAATGTGCCAATATAGAATATTGAGACCCTATAGACCTTGGACTTTTATAGAATCTGGTAAGAAAATAAGATTACCAAAGATTTCTAGTCGATTTTTTTTTAGACCCAAGTCTAATCCCTGATCAACCGTGTTATTTGGTCAGGTGAATTCAGTGGTATCTAAAAGCATGATTATTTTTACACTGTGCTCCAACATAAATCCCTTATAAATAGTAGCTTCAAATTTTAGAAACAGGTTTATTCTAACTTCTTCATTTTAAGCAATAATATTTCAGTAGTATAAAACCATACTACCAATTCTTGCTCTGAAGAACTTTTAAAATTTGTGGTGACATTTGAGTGTTTCTGTTTTTTAGATTATCTTGCTATGATATAATCTATCTAGTGCTAATTACTTGCTGCTAGTCTAGAAGACAAGGATGTTTCTTGAAGGTGATCTCTTGTATTATGTTTTTAGAGAATACATAGTAACATTTCAGAATATATGATTTAACGAAAAACAGTGTTAAGCTACACTGTCAATGTTCCTTGAGATTTTCATAGGTAGCCAGTGATATACCTCTCCCAACTGAATAATTAACATAGCTGATGATAAAAGCAAATAAATAAACAAACTTGATTTTTAGCCCTTCAAAAATTACCTATAGTTCACTAATCATGTATGCACTAAACAAGATATGTATATAACATGGACTTCATTATCATGAAATCCAAAATAAATGAACAGTAAATAAAGCTATTTCTGGGCAGCACATGTGGCTCAAAGGAGTAGGGCACCCGCCCCATATGCTGGAGGTGGTAGGTTTGAACCCAGCCCCAGCCAAAAATAAATAAATAAATAAAGCTATTTCAGGGACTGGGCACAGTGCCTCATAAATTCTAGCACATTGGGAGGCCAAGGCAAGAGGATTGCTTGAGGCTAGGAGTTGGAGACCAACCTGGGCAATTGTGAGATATTTACAAAAATTTTAAAAATTAGCCACGCATGGTAACACATGCCTGTAGTCCCAACTACTCAGAAGGGTGAAGCAGGAAGATCATTTAGGCCTGAGAGTTCGAGGTTGCTGCAATGAGCTATGATGACACCACTGTACTTGGCAGCAAAGCAAAACTGTCTTGAAGAAAAAAAAAAGAATATCAGTTTAATAAATTCTCCTTAAACTAAAAAAGAAAAAAAAATTATTATGATTTTCCAGCATGTTTATTTAAAGAGAAAAGTTTACACTATTTCATAGATTTATGGCTTACAAAATACTGTGTATTGTTCAAAAAAAAGACATAGGTGTCCAAATTGGTTTCTGATTAATTATAATATGGAGAATAACAACCAGAATGGAATAACTTTTTATAATTCCACCTAAAATTTAACCTGTCCCCCATTATATTGACTTTATAAATGACTTTCATATTAGAGTGTGAGACTACCAAATTACACAAATGATTCACTCCTTAAGCATCAATAATATTTCCATTGGTGGCATAAAATCAGTCTTCAATTTCTGAAATGTATAAGAAATTCTCTGCATTACTAATACTCAGAACTACCTTTATAGCATGTTAAGATAATTGACATAAAGTAATGAGCTTTAAACCAACTGATAAAGTATTTTCACAGAATGCACAGATATTGCATTTCACTTTGTTTCTTAAGTCTAAAAAAAAGCAGAAAAAGATATAATGTAGTTTGTTTTACTTAACAATCAGCAGTGCTTAGTTGTCATTCCAAAGGTAAATCATAAAAGCAATCATAAACCAGATAGATCACATAGCTACACAGTGCCTAAAAATTCATGAACATTTTATTAAACTTGCAGTTGAGTTTAGTGGAATTAAAATTATGATAATTTTGGCTATAAAGTCATAATTCTTATAGCTAAACGGTAGGAGCAATCTGGAATCGTTTTCCGATATGTAAAGGAATACTCTACCCCTAAGTTTCTATCATGACTTGTTCCATTGGTTTTCAGGTTAAGTGTACACATAATATATTAGTTTATCTACCTATCTGTTATTCCACTTATTGCTCAATTTCTAAAATCAGAACTTATTTTAAATCAAGGATATCAGACATACTTTTATATTATTTCTACTAGCTCATAATTCAGGTGGTTGTGGCTCAATTAAATGAAAACATGAATGATGTAAGCCATTAGGTTTGATTGAATAAGGTAGAATACTAATTCCTATGGTTTTTTTTTTATTAAATCATAGCTGTGTCCATTAATATAATCATGGGATACAATGTGCTGGTTTTATACACAATTTGAAATATTTTCATCAAACTGGTTAACATAGCCTTCACCACATTTTCTTAGTTATTGTGTGAAGACATTTATATTCTACACTTAGTAAATTTCACATGTACCCTTGTAAGATGCACTGTGGGTGTGGTCCCACCAATTACCCTCCCTCTACCTATCCTCCCCCCTCCCCCTC
>NW_003852446.1:6923151-6964146 GCF_000181295.1 Otolemur garnettii
GCAGTAGACATTCTGGTACAAATATCTTTGTTATAATGTGATTTTTGGTCTTCTGGATAAATACCTAGTAGAGGAATTGTAGGATCGAATGGCAGGTCTATTTTTAGTTCTCTAAGTGTTCTCCAAACATCTTTCCAAAAGAAACGTATTAGTTTGCATTCCTACCAACAGCGTAGAAGTGTTCCTTTTTCTCCAAATCCACACCAACATCTCTAGTTTTGGGGTTTTGTGATGTGGGCTAATCTTACTGGAGTTAGATGATATCTCAAAGTAGTTTTGATTTGCATTTCTCTGATGATTAATGATGATGAGCATTTTTTCATATACCTGTAGGCCGTACACCTGTCTTCTTCAGAGAAGTTTCTCTTCAAGTCCCATGCCCACCCTGAGATGGGATCATTTGTTCTTTTCTTGCCAATAAGTTTGCGTTCTCCATGGATTCTGGTTATTAAACCTTTGTCAGACATAACCTGAAAATATCTTCTGCCTGTCTGAGGGCTGTCTGCTTGCTTTACTTACTGTGTTCTTGGCTGTGCAGAAGCTTTTTAGTTTGATCAGGTCCCAGCAGTATATTTTTGGTGTTGCTTCAATTGCCTGGGGGCTCCTCCTCATAAAATATTCACCCAGGCCAATTTCTTCAAGTGTTTTCCCTGCACTTTCTTCTAGTATTTTTATAGTTTCATGTCTTAAGTTTAAATCTTTAATCCAGTGAGAGACTATCTTAGTTAATGGTGAAAGGTGTGTGGGTCCAATTTCAGTCTTCTACAGGTTACCAGCTGGTTCACCCAGCACCATTTTAATTCCTGTGTTTTAATTGTTTGTAATGAAATGACTTGATTTTTTAGAGAAGCCATTTTTTTAATCCAGTGATACTATAAGCAATCAGATTTTGTAGTGATTGGAGAGAATGCTTATTTAGAATGAAAACTAACTCAACTCTGTTTTCAAAAAAAGATTTTTAAAATAAATGCATATATATTCTAAAAGTCAAAAGGAATGAATGGATGGATCAGCAGATCATTCAAATATTTGGATAAAATATGGCTACTCTTTTTCTGTTAAATTTTCAATATTATATATAAATACAGAGATGAGTATATATATAATATGGCATTTTAAAATGTCAAAACAGCAACTAATGTTTGTTATAATGGTATCTGTTTTGCCTGATCCATGTAGCACAGAAACTTAGCCATTCCAAATATGTTTAAAGGAAAAATTTTTACACATAGTGACAAACCCATACCAAGCAATTTAGCTACAACCCCCACTTAAAACATCTTCCCAATGTAGCAAGGTGGTATAATAAGATTTATTTTGTAATAGTTCTCTTTAATCTGTCTCTGTCAACACAGAAAGACCTTTAGAAAGCGTATTTATAGGCTATATTTATAATTAAAATCTCATATTAAGTCTTAGTAAGATTTTCACTTACCTTATCTATTCCTAATAATGATATGTGAATATCTTGACAATCTAGGTCATTCAAAGAAAACACCCTTCAGCAATGGTTACAATATCACTTCATATAAGGTCTAAATCATTCTTCCTTGACATAGCAGTGCCAGAAATAGCATTCTGTGACCTCAGTGACCTATCTTCCTAAGATTCTTCCCCTCTGCCACATAGTTCACCTCAAAGACTTTAAAATAGATCTCACTTCAATTTAAAATCTAGGGAGGTAAGCATTTTACACATTTGTTTAATAGAAGTCTTTATTCAGTGTTCATCTTGCACCCATATACTTAGACATTGAATAAGAATGTTTTTGGTGATTTAATCCAGAGTACTCACTCTGCTAAATTCTGGGTGGGGGGGGGGATTTTTAAAAATTCACAGAATCAGGCCAGGTGCAGTGGCTCATGCCTATAATCCTAGTATTCTGGGAGGCCAAGGCAGGTGGATTCCTCAAGCTCAAGAGTTCGAAACCAGCCTAAGCATGCAGAGCAAGACCCCATCGCTACTAAACATAGAAAAAATTAGCTGGGCATGGTGGTGTATGCCTGTAGTCCTAACTACTTGGGAGGCTGAGGCAGAAGGATTGCTTGAGCCCAAGTTTTGGAGGTTGCTGGGAGCGGAAATGATGCCACGGCATTCAACCCAGGGTGACAGATGAGACTCTTTCCCCAAAAAAAAAATCACAGGATCAATGCATTCATCATATAATGAGAAAAAGAAACATCCAAATGTAACAGTATAGTATAAGTGTTTTATGAGATAACCATATTAAATTCTATAAAAGAACTTATGAAAGTCTTGATTATCTCTACCTTGTGAAAATCAGGCAAGGACTCCCAGACAATGTGACATTTAGGCTGGATGAATAAGATTTTACCAGGAGGCAAAGAAAAGGAGAGTACACATTCTAGGTAATTATATAAATAGCATGAGCAAAGGTAAACAGAAAGAAAAACAAAGAACAATTTAGAGAAATATGGAATTTAGTGTAAATGAGTAGAGATGAAACAGAGAATTATGAACTAAGTTAGAAGTAAACTATGAAGGTCCTAGTATACCATGCCCAGAGGTTTGTGTCCCAGGCAACATGACAGAGAGCTTTAATAGGAAAATGACATAATTAGATATAAAGTTCAGAAATTTATAATGGCAATATAGATATTGGTGGGGGAAAATATGGGTGATATCAAAACCATTAGAAAACTATTTCTTTTTCTTTTTTTTTTTGGCTGGGGCTGGGTTTGAATCCGCCACCTCTAGTATATGGGGCTGGCACCCTACTCCTTTGAGCCACAGACGCCGCCCTAGAAAACTATTTCAACAACCCATGTGGGAGAAATGATACTTCCTCTCCAAACGTGAAGGCAAAAATTATCTGCTCAGAGGAAGATCCACAGGTAGAGAACAGTTCTTGAAGAGTATGATGGAAGCATGGAGCATCCATAATAGGGGATTGGATATTGAGCTAATCTAGCACTAATAAGGAGCTCTAGCAGATAGCCCTGAATGGCCTGAAGTCAGAAAACTCAATTTTAGAATGGTGCCAATCATTGTGGTTATACAGTTTCCCGTAGCAACGTTTAGCAGCAAGGCAGAAGTAAGAAAACAGACTTTGGGAAGAATACATATAGCACATATCCAAGAGGGTGAGAGAATTGAGAGGTCTTGTCAGAGGAAGCCAAATGGGATAAGGGAATGAATTCAGGAGGGGGCTGGGTTCTTAATGAGATCAAAGATTAGACGGTAAAAGAGATGGAGGAAGAGAAAGCTATTGGAGGTGACATAGTTCAGCATGATGACAAATTCAAATATGTGATATTTTTGGATTTGAATTGAACACAGAGGTCACTTATTTCGAGACAACTCTTCAACATCCCTCTTTTATGTTTGTATTTTGAAATAAGAAAAATTATGGAACACTTTGCCATGTTAGTGCATTAACATCTAATGACAGGAAGGAAATACAGTAATATGGAAAATAAATTTTGTTTATATTAATAGGGTTTATTTTTTTACATGTTTCAGTTATTCAGTGAAATATTTTCCATGGACATGTATGGAATTATAAAGAACTAAAAGTGAAAGATGTTTTAACTTACTATCTTCATTCGAAAGCAAATCTCAACTCATTTCAGTCAAGTTTACCATTAACTGATGAGTCTGTATAAAATAATTTTAAATTAGCTGTCACGGGCATTCTGAATGAGATGATTGAATTATATGTCCTTTTCTTTTTACTTTCACTGTTGTCTCAGGAAGACTCTTTTTATTTTCCTATATACTATATCTGTCTGCTAAAATGAGACATTTTAGTGATTTATCTTTCTATAAAGGTATGCCACATAGTCTGGATTGGAAGTGCAATCTGCAAAGCCAGGCATGCTCATAAATCTGAATCTTCCCCTCTTTTCTCATATGGAAAGAGAAAATATTTTTCCACATGGAAAAAAATATTAAAATGCAATTGCCTTCCCTAAAGTAAAGCCAAAACACCTATGGCATGATGCATTTTGTTTAAATTTTGTAGGTTTACTGAATGCATTAATCTATTACAAATAATAGCTAACATTTTTAATGAATACTTACTATGTGTCAGGCAATATTATATAGTCTTTGCATTGTATAACTCATTTAGTCCTCAGAACCATTATGGAGTAAATGCTATTATTATCCTTATCTTCTAGATGAGGAAACTGAGTTTAGATAACATGATCCAGCACTCTCAGCTAGTTAATAACAGATCTGAAATTCACGGAAATTTGACAGCAGAGTAAATACTTTCAACTACATATTGCCCCTCAATTTATAATTTTAATTCAGGTTAAAATTTAGTAAAATGTTTCCCTTCAGATACTTTATGTATATGCAGGTATCACCAAAGTGAACTTTAGTGAAATTCTCCCATTTTCTGCATCTTCTTTCAAGATTTTGCATGTGAAATTATAAAGTAGAAAGTAAAATACAAATGTTAGTATCATTATTTCTGAGCTAAGAAGTTAAATTGGTTCAACTTCAGAATGTTTATACTAAATTGAAGAAGAGTAAAAGTTGCTCAGTACTATTTCTTAGGATTATTTTTAAAGTACTACTATTTAGATTTTATGATATTTTGCAAAAACAACAATGCCTCCATTGAACTCCTAGCTCCTGTTTAGGAAAAGCAAATTCAGAGCTGGTGAACCAATTATTACCTTTAACCCATATGTTTTGGCTTTTGATTTTGTCTTGGTAATAATTTGATGTGGGTATTAGTCACCCACCTTTCTTAGCAGGCTGCCATGGCAACTCCTGAGATAAAGTACCAGTTCACTAGAGCTCCAGGCCTTGTCCATGTTAAACATAGAAGCTGCACTTGGTTTCAGGTTGGCTGTTTGTATAGAGAGCAATGTTATAAGAGTTTTTTTTACTTCCCAAGCTAACTTTTTCATCACCGTGGAGACCAGATATGCCCATACAACTAAGATCCAAAACCATTCCTCCTAGAGCTAAAACTAAGGTCTTGGTCTATAATTAAAGTATATTGTTTCGTTAAAGAAAATTTCCTGCTTCTCCTTTTGAAGTATTTATTGATTTTCCACAAAGAGAAAATAGGCTTTCTAGTGCTGTGCTGAAGATTTACAATAAGGGGAAAGAGTCATCATGATATTTTCCTTGGTCAGGTTCAGGTTTTGTATGTACTGTATTTATGATCTGTACTCTATCTGCATAGTTAGTTACTAAGGAATAACATTTCATTTCAAATTATGGGACAGTACTCCTAAATAGTAGTAAACACATTTAATGTTCACATGGTGGTGGTCTTAAAATGCCGTTTTTTAATTTTAGATTGGAATTTTCTAAATTTATTTCTAAATCTAATATTGTTATCTTTTAGATTAGTTCTGTACTTCATCACTATGAGAAAAGTTATTCTAGAACGTGGATGGTAAGTGTACATGAACTTAACAAGAAATGATTGATAGAATTCATCACTAGAAACCCAACTGTAGCACATCTAGATTGGATGAATTATCTATGGAAGATCATACAGAAAAGTATAATGTTTTTAATGTGTGTGTGTTTACATATGTATTTATATAAATTTGGGATGCTATTGTCTATGTACATATACACAGACATACATAATACACACGTATACATACATACAAGTATCAAGTAAGATCAGTTTCACAGAGTTCCTTGATGATCACATTTGTTATGGAGATACTAATTTCTCCATAGCTGCTGTCACTGTTTTGCCACACCCCTCACCCAAAATGGTACCAGTGAAAGGAGATTATAAGGAAGTCTTAAATGGAACTTGGGAATCCCAAATTCACCTTTTGATTTGCACTTGCCTACAAAGTGATTTAAGACAGCATCTCTACTTTGATTATTGTGTTTTTCACCCTAGAGAAGGCAACATGGTCCTTGTTTAATAAAATAAATGTATTAAATAGGAATTCCAAAAAATTTTTGACTTCAGTGAAATATGGAGTTGTCCTTTTTAAAAGATGTTATGAATAAAGGTGCTGTAAATTAATTTACAGATGAGAAATTTATTAATATAATTGTATTTTTGTTTGCTAGCAGAAAGTTAGCAATTCATTGCTATTATGAATACAAATTAAGTTGTATGATACAGAGAACTTTCTAACATTTCAAACATTTGATTTTATGAGAGAAATTCTTACTCTAATGAAGTTTCTATATAATCCTAGTTTTCTGTAATTATACTGGTGACAGTGAAATCCAACATGTGATGCTAAATGTTAAAGAGAAATATAGCTAGAAACCTTTTGCAGTAGCTATAAAGTCTTTTGTATTTTTCCATAAAGACATTGAAAGTGGCTCGGCGCCTATAGCTCAACCGGCTAAGGCGCCAGCCACGTACACCTAAGGTGGCGGGTTCGAATCCCCAGCCCGGACCCGCCAAACAACAATGATGGCTGCAACCAAAAAATAGCCGGGCGTTGTGGCGGGCGCCTGTGGTCCCAGCTACTTGGGAGGCGGAGGCAGGAGACTCGCTTGAGCCCAGGAGTTGGAGGTTGCTGTGAGCTGTAATGCCATGGCACTCTGCCCAGGGGGACAGCTTGAGGCTCTGTCTCAAAAAAAAAAAAAAAAAAAAAAAGACATTGAAAGTCAGCATATCTCTCTTTAGTGAAGCTTATTTTCTTTAAAAGGGCAGTGCCATACAATTTTGTTGGGGAAAATGGAACTCATATATAATAGGTAATTTTTTTAAACCATATTCTTCATATGTTCTTAGATTCAGTAATTTTCCATCCCAAACAAGAGTTTGTTGATCCAAACTTTAATAACCAACAATTTTCAAAACAGCTAAAATTGAATATGAATACTCATTACTGTGAGTCTTTATTTCAGATAGACTAATGGATTTATGCTAATTTATTTATATCCATGCTATATTTGTTAAAACATGACTTTATAGTGATTCTTGCCAAATTAATTTTTTTCTTCTTGGCATGTACACAATACATTGTGAATACCTAAAAATATAATTTGAATATGCAGATGATTTTAACAGTGGGGATTTATGAGAATAATCTATGGTTTAATTGTCGATTAGAAAATAAAAGGGAATGTGAAAATGCAATTGATTAATGTGAGAGATTAGATTTGTAACAAATTTAATATGAAAAAAATAACCATTGAAATATGATGTTAGATTCTAACAAACATTTCTCGAATTTTCTTCTTGCCTGCCTTCGCATTTTGCTGGTTTTCCTTAAATTCAATTGGCAGTACCCCCAAAGCAGCTCTTCTTGCCAGAGTTTTTAATGAGCAAATGATCCCAAATGTCAACCTGTATGCCAAGGAGGTTATTAGTAAGGCATTAACATTTAAAAGTTATTGAAGGAGGAAAATCAATATTGTCATCTTTTTGTAATATTGCAAACTCAGTCAGAAAGAGTAAGCAAAAGTATTTCACGCTTAAAGAATGTTATGGCATGACAGGAAAAAATGTTTTTAGATTTTTAGCATAATAATCACTAATTTTCTTACAGCCCCCTACACACACACACCCACACACACCTGTACTCTTGTTGAAAAGAGTTTAGTATTCTCACTCACTTTTGCAAGTCAGTACCTCTTTTTTCCCCCTCATTTAGTCTCAAGGATGATGTGATACTGTAGTTCATACTGAATAACATTCTTCTAATTAAAAAATGTAATCCCACCAAAATCAAGATGACAGTACTTTGAGGACATTATATGAATTTAGTATGAGACTAAAGATAGGGTGGACTAGATCTTTAAGACCAATGTTCACCTATGTTATTGTTAATTTGAAAAATATATTTTTTTCATTTATTTTAAGAATTAGGAAGTTGTACCATTGATTGCTTCCTAAAGAAGTTGGGCAGTAAAAGCATAATTTGCATAGCATCAAAATTTACTGACCTCAGATCAAGTTATCTGGTCCACAACTTGGTACGAGAACGTAAAGGCAAAGTCCTTTATTTCCCTGAAATAGGTTTTGATGGAGTGAGCATACTAAATGTACCTTTTTTAAAATTTCAGATTAATGAGAGGATACAGTTAAGTTACATTATTTGCATTTGTTAGGTAAAGTCCAAGTTGTAATTGACCCCTTCACCCAGGCAGTGTGCCATATCTCTACATTGTGCCTGTTAGCTAAGAGCACACCAATTGCTCTCCTTCCGCCCTCCTCCCTCTTCCCCCCACTTGAATTTATGTTTTTCTCTCGTATGGGTGTGTAGTACACTAAATTTATCTTTATAATTTATCTTTATAACCCAAGATCCCTAGGTACACATACCCTTACCTGTCATTCTACCAGAATATCCAGGTTGCAGAATCCAAGTCAAGTGTGATAGGAAAATTAAATAACCTGGGTCACAGAAGTATAATCAGCATTCTGAAGACATTTTTTACCACCCAATTACATACTAGATAAGGTTAAAACTGCTTTTCAGAGTACTTAGAAAGGTAAGAAAAAGAATGTCCTAGTGGGGTTAGAAGAACAAATAAGAACTTATTGAAAGAAATAGGCAAGAACACTATTTAGATTAGTTTGGTCCCAATTTGCCTTTTCATTTTGGCATACCAGATAAAGTCACAGATGAAGTGACTCACTTGTTTACCAAATTGGCAGTTCTCACCACTAAGTTACTTCACACTGATTATCATCCAGACTGAATATGATATATGTAATTACATCCTTTTAATGTCAACATACAAGTTGGTAGAAGAAAATTCTCATACGTTAAAAACCTGCATTATTTATCTCTAAGGTATTTGGGGATTTTAAAAAGCCTACTGTCTCCTGTAGTGGGTCCATGTCTCAAACTTCAACTATGTTACCTCTCTAGCTATTTCAACTGGAACTAAGAAACTTTAAAGAAGTTGTCTTAAAATAAATAATTGTTAATCATGAAAGAGTTTTCAAAAGCAACCCAATCTGCCAGTAGGCTACCATCCACCTACATTGCAAAAAGAAAACCTTACCAGAAATGGTTATGTTTACTAAAGTTGTCTCTCTGGGTTTTACCATGATTCTTTTATAATAATCTCAAAATGATATTATCTTCTGAAACATTTAAAAGTATGGATGAATTAGGATGGAGTACTCAATTCTTAACTATAAAATTTTAAGACAGAAAGGTGAAGAGGTTGGACAACTATATCATGAAATTTTGAAGTCAGACTGTCATCTTTGTATATTTATCCCAAACATTTAATATAGAATTTAAGTATATGCCCATAGGCATCCACTAAGTCCTTACTGAACAATGTGTCTATAAAAATTAATTCCTCCCGTTTTCCATTTTAAGATCTGAATGGTGACATTTGTGATGACAACATAATGTGTCAAAATTCCCTTGTACATTTTTATGAAATATTTATAGACATTTTATTGAAAGTAAACTAGTGGTAAATTGAATTAATATATTGAGTACTTCAGTGACTATCAAAGATAACAAATCTTTTCAGTTGATGCCAATATATAAGCTTCATTTAAGGGTACTTTAGCTCTCTCTTTATTTCAGATAGTAGTTTTTAATGCAGATAGAAAAAGTTAGCATGTGTGGTATACTCACAGACAACTAAGTCAGTCATAAATACACTCTGAGGTTATAATAAATAAGTAGATACATTATGATGAAATACTACTTTTTGGGAGGCGCCTGTGGCTCAGTGAGTAGGGCACCGGCCCCATGTACCAAGGGTGATGGGTTCAAACCCAGCCCCAGCCAAACTGCAACAACAACAAAAAAAAATAGCCAGGCATTGTGCCAGGCGCCTGTAGTCTCAGCTACTTGGGAGGCTGAGGCAAGAGAATCACCTAAGCCTAGGAGTTGGAGGTTGCTGTGAGCTGTGTGACACTGCCACAGCACTCTACGGAGGACAATAAAGTGAGACTCTGTCTCTAAAAAAAAAAAGAGAAAGAAAGAAAAAAGGTAGAAATACTACTTTTCACAAGGAAATACTCCATCTCTTGTGAATTATACATGCAGAATGGAATTGTGATTTGGCTAGTTAGAGAAACATTAGAATTATCTGAAAATCATATTTTCTTATCATTTTGCCTATGATAAAACATTTGATGAAATGTTTTATTTTACCTAGAATTACCAATTAAAGAGCTCCATCAGTTCTATAAGTACAGAGTATGTTTTACCATTTATCACTTTATTTTGAAAAAGGATAGTTTATCATGAAAATCTTCTTATTCATAAAATGAAAACACATATTTTCCAATTCCTTTCCCCTATGGTATTAAATAAAGAACAAACATTTTTATTTTTTTTATTTATTTATTTTAGAGACAGACTCTCACTTTGTTGCCCTCAGGAGAGTGCTGTGGCATCACAGCTCATAGCAACCTTCAGCTCCTGGGCTTAGGCGATTCTCTTGCCTCAGCCTCCCGAGTAGCTGGGACTACAGGCACCCACCCCATCGCCCAGCTATTTTTTTGTTGCAATTTGGCCAGGGCCAGTTTTAAACCTGGCACCCTCAGTATATGGAGCCAGCGCCCTACCCACTGAGCCACAGGTGCCACCCAGAAGAAACATGTTTTTAAAAATCCAATATCCTATCTTTTATTTCTTTTTAATTTTTTTTTTTTTTTGGCAGTTTTGGCCGGGGCTGGGTTTAAACTCACCACCTCCGGCAAATGGGGCTGGTGCCGTACTCCTTTGAGCCACAGGTGCCGCCCCCAATATCCTGTCTTTTTTAACTCAACCTTTTATGAGAAAATAGGCCCCCAGAATTTGGGCAGATAATACTCAAGCCATAATTAACAAGCCTCTCTTTTAGTCCAGACATTCTGAATCAAGGTATGAGCCCACTCTTTCCAATACTTACATTGAGAAGAATAATTATCACTGACTACAATTTCATAGTATTAGATATCCTGGGGTTTTTTCCCAGAAAGAAAAACTTAAATCTAAATGTATATATTTAGATGAAGAGGAGGCTCCAGAGAATTATGTTAAACAAATATGGTTTTGTTAAATAAGCACAAAACAATTCTCACTCAGGAACTCTTCACATGTTACTGTTGATAGACTTGGATAGCTGAAAGACTTAGATATCTGGTATTGGTGACCTTTGTTATTTGCATACAGTTTAAGACAAGTCGTTTGTGGCATTGCCCCTAAATTTGTCTTCAAGTTCGCTGATTTTATACTGACTTCTTTCTTGGAACTCAAACCATCTTGTAAGTGTTCTTCTGGCTTAAACACTTATTTCCATTTTCAAATATTTTCTTGTCTTTCATTCATTAAGGAAAAGATTTCTTTTCAGCTGTTCTATTCAAATTATTGTCTTGCAAATGTTTGGGCTTCCATTCTTACCCACTCTATAATCATATCCTCAGACATTTGATTGTAGTAACACATCAGCTATTCCTACTAGGTCACTGACAGAAGCCAGATTACGTTCTAAAATTTATGTTTCCAAAATTTCTATTTTTGCTTATTATTTTGGGGGAGACTTACTGGGGCAGTTTTAAAATTCATAAAATAAAAAGAGAAGGAGACATCCTCTTCAACATATCCTGTGTAAATTTAATCTGTATCAAAAAGAACTTGCATGGGAAATGGTTTCACACTGGAGTAAGTCATTCCGTAATGCTTCACCATGGCATTACATGTGAGTTTATCATTCACATCTTAAGGTGTATGGTAACAGGGAAACAAGATCTGTTTTTTCTTACCCAAGTAAGCCAGTTCGCTCACAATTGGGGGTTTCAGTGATGAGTAGAAGCTTAGAAAATACGTGTTAAGTAACACACCAAACAGAAACATTACTTATTTTCTTTGGAGGAGCATAGATGTTGCTGTTGTTCCAAAATGTGATTGGTTAAAAGGTCGGTAAATAATGGAAGTTTATTTTAATAACAGGAGTAGGGAATATTTATATAGTTAAGATATCATCCAAAAGAAAATAAGATAATTAAGAATCATATAATTTTTGTTTTTGCTGCCCTTTTTCTTGAAGTTTCCACTAGTCTTTTTAGAAAATAGGAACAAAATTAGTTACTATGACAAATAACTTTAACTGGACTATTAGGGGATAAATTAAGTTAGCTACAAAGGAGAAGGTAGCAATCGGGAAGTTGAACACAAAGGGAGAACGAGAAAACCCAATGAAAACACAAAGGGAAGGAAAAGTGTTGAGAATCAGAAAGGGACCTGCAAGAGGTTAAAGACACATAAACATGAGCTTCACAGAAGTCCAAGATAGACTTTTATGGAGCAGTATCATGGAGTGGGTTTGTTTTTGTGTTTAGAGATGTCATGTAGATTTGCTATATACCAGCAGCCCTTGGCACCCTTGCCTCTGACCCATCTGCCTTGCTAATGCATTAGATTCATAACGCACACACCAGAACATACAGTGGGGTTGTGTCTAGGAGTATCTGTGTAGTTCTGTTTGCTTTAAAAATAAATATGAACTTTTAACACTGCATAAAAGGATAGCTTTAAGGAATTTATTTAAATAATTTAGCAAGGCCTTCTTCATTTTTGTCATAATCTTAGCAGGCCAAGATATTTCCATCAGATTCCTTAGCAAAAAAAAAAAACACCTTGAAATTATTTGAACTAATAATACTGGTGGTGGGCCTAAAAATAAAATGCTATGTGAAGTCCCCAACCTCAGGGCTTCTGACTTAAAAACTACTTGTATATGCAATACAAAAATTGGTATTATTACAACCAGCCCTACCCACTGTGATTGACCTAAAGCAAGGAGGTCTCAAACTGCAGTGGGCACAAAAATCACCTGGGTTGCTTGTTGACAGTGCAGATTCCTGAGTTCCATATCCAGAAATTCTGATTCAGTAGATGAGGGTTAGGGCCCAGACATCTGTGTTTAATAAACACTCCCTACCCCGACCCCTGAGATTCTGTGGCATGTGATACTGACCACCAGTAGTTGAAGAGTCATCTTCTTTTATGCTAATATACACAGACTGATAATTAGCTGTAGCTATTTTGAAAAGTGATTCTCCTTCACCTTTCTGCACTCCATCAAAGAGGTAAACTGAGGAGATGTTTCCCGTCTCTTGGAGTAGAATTCACCAATCTTACAGAAACAATATTGTAAATGTAACTAAGCATGCATGACTTGATTACCAAGGCTCTAGTTCAGTTTAGTATGGTTTAAATGGGCATTAGGGAATGTGTGCTAGAAATTAAACCACTCATGTAACATTATATCTGTGGGGAAAGGAAGGATGTGTACAAAACAATTTACAAAATGTTGGAATGGCATAGATAATTAAGAACAGTTTAAATTTAGAAAAGACCTTATGCCCAACGTTAAATTGATTGCCTCTGATTTTGCTGTTGGAAATTCTATGACCTTATGAAACAAAGTGGTAAAAGGTAGACCTAGCCTTCCAGTATTATAAATTGTTAAATGAGATAATGTTTTTGTTTCATTTGACATACATATGAAGATTACTGAGTTCCCATCCCCTTTTATGCAAAAAGAATATGATTTGATAGAAAAAAATTAGTTCTGCTGATTTATGAACAATGCTGCATCCTGTTTTCTAGTTAACCAATGTTATGAGCAACGTGGGTCCCTCCCCATTTTCTGAGGATGTGGTAATGAGCAACATACTTTCTTAGTTCCCTCTCCCAATTTCTTCCTTCCTCTTGATATAATTCAAAAGACACAGGATGTTGCAAATAAAAATCTTCCCTAGGCTAGAGATAAAAAAATATTGTTGATTTGTGCCTATTGACAATATTTGTATTCTCAAGATCCCAAACAAGATGAACTAAAAAAACTGCAATCTATTTTATCCAAATTGTTCTTAGTTTCTCAGGTCTCTTCCAGTTCCGTCTCTTCCAGTTTCTTAACTCTTTGGGTGGCTTATACTCAGGTGTAAAGTCACTCTTTCATCACATTTAGTCTGCTACAGCTTTTCATTTATCTGCACTTCATATTACTCAGCTTATGGGAGCAATACTAACTAGCTAGGCTATTCTACTATAGCACCAATTAGGACATGGTAGCATATATATGAGGATGGTCAAACTGCCTTGTGGTCAGAAGACTAGAAAGCTTTTCTTCATATTTCTTGATTGGATGGATGTGAGGAAAGATCTGGTGTAGCAATACACTTTAATTTTTTGAAAGACTGGTCAATTTATATGTGTATGAGGAATATTTTTAATAGAAACTTTTCTGATTAAAATGAGAGGTATGCATATACAAGTATAGAGGTGAAAAACGATTTATCTGCACTGTGTTTTGTGTACATTTGGAAGATTCACATTTTAAACAACCAAACTTAAAGCAAAAAATGTCCCATTTATGGCCAAGTAGACTTGCATGCCAACAGAAAGACATGGTATTAAAACCATATGCAATTCTAGCCATATTTTTCTATTTTCTCTTCATGGGTATTGCATGATGGTATTTCTAATACAAATACTAATATGCTTTGGAAATAATGGCACTCGCAGGTCTTTCATCATATTGTATCACTGCTTTATCATATTAGGCTAATACACTGCGAGAGTTGGTAGAACCTCTCCATGCCAAATCGGATCCACTTCTGTTGGCACTCAACCCATTGGACTCACAGATTGATAAGCTAATGTTTAGAGAATTTAGATCGGAGAGAGTCGGCACGGCGCAGACTCAACATCAACCTCTTGCAAGCAACTAAAATGGCCTCGTCCTTGCTGTTTATAACAGAAAACAGACTTGTAAAAAGCTTAGATCATCAAGTGTTTTGGATTGAGGGCCTCCCTAAAGGGATATTAAGAGGGGCAGGCCACTCTTAAGAAGAATGCGAGCTTTCTACATTGGGACTAGCATAAGATCAAAGCCAATCAAGATGGAGCACAGTAACAGAAAACTGCCATTTCTGTGGGAGAACAGAGGGGAAAGGGCCTTGATTGGGGAAGGGCTGTGTGTGGTTACGCCTCAGTTGTGTTCTCCTGATACCAGGAAAAGAGAGGGATCAGCTCCAATAACTAGAATATCATGGCTGTATAATGGACTCTTCAGTGGCCTCTTTAAGGCAAAGCAGAGGAAGCAAATTCTGTATTAAGTGTATTTTGCATTTTTAAAACTTGACGTGCTGTATTGTACTAAATTAAGTGTAATCTATTAAGGCAAGATATACACAATTTGCTCTGAAATTTAATATGTTTATTCTATTATAAAGTGTATTCAGGTGCAACACAGAGACTGCTTTCGGTGACACTAATGAAGAAAATTCTTAATGTCAGGCTTCATTAGAATCATTAGCTAAAATCCTAACTTTCTCCTTTTTTCTTGGCACTTGTATGCAAGTGGTGTTGCCTCTTAGGGCAGGCATGAGCTATTCTTTTCTGTAAAATATTTCAAATCAATAGGCTGTGGTTTTCATTTTTGAAAAAGTATTTTGTCTGGATGTCTTTCAAACTAGCTTCAGATATTATTTAAGACTGTGTAACTAGGTCCCCTATGGCTCAATATTGCTTATTTTTCTTCTGTAGTGGATGTGATATTTCCTTTAGTTGGATAAGATACACTGTAATAATTTCAATGCTAATTAATGGATATTTCATACTGTGCAATGAACAGATAATTTAACAATGTATTTTGAAATGTTTTTTTCTTCCTGTCACCGCAGTGTGTGGTATTGCATAATGTGAATACCTGTAAAATTATAAATTACTTAAAAAATAAAAATATGACCAATTGGTATCAGATCTTTTTAGATAGCTAAATAAGTTGCTAAGTATGCTTGATAGTAAATCTCTTTCTAAAGAGAAGTAATCAATGCTTCTTTCTCACAAATGGAATTTGTGTTGTGAATAAAATCCATTGATCTGCCTTATAACTGCCTCTGTGCTCTAACCATTTTAATGTGTTTTTAAAGTATATATAAAAATGATGATTCTGGTATGTAGAAATCCCTTAAAAAGCATTTTTTGGCATTTAATATTTATGGGTCTTGGATCATTCTCCCTATATAAGTCATAGTAAAATTTTATGATCTGAAGAATTTTAGTTTTTTTCTCATTGAGGAATATGGTGACTCCACATTAATTCTCAAATATAATCTGCTCTTAGCTTTGGTTTTAAACTGTTCCCTTTGTGAATTCCTGCCTACGAGCCAGGTATCTTCACGGCCATGTTTCTACTGGTTAAATTTTCTTAGTTCTGTGGGTAAATCTAGACCCTGTCATTTATGTTTGTGATTGTCCTTCAAAGAACCTTCCCTTCTTTGAGTCAATAAAACAATGCTAAGGACACCAAAATTTTGCCATCTGAGCTATTTATCATAAAAACTACCATAGTATTCTGAAAATTCAACCACGGCCATATGTATGTATTATATACATATGTATTATGAAACCACATAATTTGGCAGAAATTACATACTTCCAAATATGTAATTTGAATAAACCTTTAGCTCTCTTTTGTATCTTTATGGAAGTATTAAAGAAGGAATTAACAGATACAAGTACAGGCCATACTTGATTTGGATGAAGCACATTGTCATTTTTACAATGATGGGCTTTACATGTTCTTCTTTAAAAATACACTTAACCAATATTGGTGGAACCATTCAAGCTGTCCTTTTAAAAGAAGGCAATTTTTTCTCACTAAAATTTATTTTTTCATCAGAGAAATTACTGCTCAATAGTAATGCTTGAGTACTATTATTTTGCCTAAAATAAAATAAATAAATTACTTCTAATTAAGAAGCAAGTAGCTGATTACAGAGGGAGGACTAAAAGGCAGCTTTTAAACTCGTATGTTTTTTTTCTGATATAACAAACTGCCCTCTTTCCTGCCCTTATTTTATAATGCTAGGGATAGTTGGTTGGCTTATATAAAATAAAAGCATGAATTAGAAGAGCTAATATTTAATTTTAAAACAATTCAAATTGCAGTGTAACCTCTGAATACTTAATCATCTTTAGCATAAAACCTACAAAGATATTAAATCCATTAAAAGTTTGTTACCTTACATATAAATAAGTTCATAATGGTGTGCTACTAAATTAGTATTCATAGAAAATATTCCCGCGGTCTCCATACAAATGTTAATTGCCCTTTGTGACAAGAATAGTGTTTCACATACTTGATGACATTAGCCTGGAAACCTTAAAGCACTCTATAGTTGTAGAAAAACAAATGCTTCTAAAATTCGACTGGTAACTAATAAACTATGTCCAGCCTTCTCTCTCATTTATGATTTAATCTTTCCCAACTTTTTGTGCTCATTACACAGCTGTGTTATGGAAAGAACAGCTGTTTCTATGAGGATATCATTGTCCAATTTTAAAAGACCACAGTTCCCTTCCAAAATATGTACCAGAATTCATTATCCGTTGTTGGTTTAGTTCTCCAAGAGCCAATTGGAATACTCATTTGTTTTGTTTTCATTTTTCACTCTCCTTCAACATTATCATTGCAGGGGTGGGGAAATGTGGAGGATACTAGAGTGAAATTTTAGGTCCTTAAGTTTTTATTATTCTTAATTTTTGCCAAGGAAAAAATAAAGAAAATTATACAATAGCCTGTCATAATAATTATGCAGTCACCAGATAGGAAACCCTCTTTGGAGAACATTGTGTGTAAAATAAAGAAAATCTTACTCTGTCTGAACATGTTGGGTGCATGCGGCACCGTGCCAGGTAGAATGAGAAATGCAAACTCCACTCATGGGGAAAATCACAGTCTGAGTCTCTGAAGGAAGTAAACAAGGGTCCATAATGGTACAGGAAGAAAAAACATTGGAATTTCTTCTTGAGTTTTATATCTCATCCTTTTAAGTCTCTTTTCTGTGTATGTTTTATAACATCTATTAATAGAGTAATACATGTATATAAGTTTCTGTCCTATAAAACAGAATCACAAAAAAAGTTGGGCAGCCAATGAGCCTGAATGTAAGGAAATACATAAACCAAAAAGTTTTTTTGGTATTTAAGAAATGCATTATCATCTGCTAAAAGCAAATGGCCAGAGTTTCCCACAAAGTAGTATTTTTCATTAGCTAATCTGTCCTTGAATTTTTCTTTATTACTTACTACCTGGAGGTCATATGCAACCTGAAAGAAACAATGAACTGTTATGATGCTCACTACATTCTTAGAGTCCCAATATTTCATAGTGGAACAGAATATAAATGAGACAATAAAGAGGATCTTCTTTCACCCTGCCAAGTATGACATAGGCAGAAATGGCTCTGCCTTGGCACAGAATACAAGTTAATTCATTAATAACTTAATTGTAATTTTCTAATGTATCAGTCAATGAAATTTTATATAGGAGAAGAAACGTGCTCTTTAGCAAAAGTATATAATCTGACACAGAACAGTTTATATGTTGTAAGTATAAATATAATTTAGGGGGGGATTATTTCTGCCTAGACCCAGATTTCCTGAATAAATTAGATACAGATTAAAGTTTCATTATAGCAGTGATACACTTCCTCATTAGGAATCACAGAAGGTTCCTGTATATGTCCTGTGACTTGAATGCGGTCTCTACACTTTGCCAACTTACAGAAAACATTCATTCAAATTGCAAAAGAGCTGGTTTTCAGCCAGTATGCCAGTGGCTGAACTGGCACATTGAAAGAAAGTCAATCAGGAAGCAGACCTCACCAAGTGCTTGCCTCCTCTTCCAAAGCAAGCCTCTCCTAAAAGAAGAAAAAGCAAAGGTTGAAAAAAGAGAGAAGCCTGAAGAGAAGAGAGAAGGAGATGAAGAAGAAGAGAGCAAAAAGAGAAGAAAATATAAGGTGCTTTCATATTTTCAGTTGCAACAGTAGCCCCAGTTGACTTATTTGGTATTCATCTGAGAAAAATCAAGGAAACAAATTGAAAATTATAAAAGAAAATAAAGGTCTGTTTTTGTCTTGAATGTTGAGTTCTGTGTTGTTTTGACTGTTGGGCACAGTGAATCAGATTTATAATGTGACTCTGCCCCTCACCCTCCTTCTTTGAAAATAAAAGGACTCTTTGTCTAGTCTTAGAATGTTAAGTAATTGGTGGTATTTTGTGGTAGCCTGGCATCTCAGTCCCTCATCCTTACTCATCCCACTACTGTGTCTTGTGCAGTGCTGCATATGTGTATGATGTGTAGGGAGTGGGGGTGGGGGGTTTATCTCTACTAGGAGCCACACGATACCATTACTATACTTGGAAATGTTTCTGTGTTCCGTTTCATTGTGATTGCTTGTTCAAATGTGCTACCCAGAGATAAATCCATACTCAATTCTTCTTATAGCTGTCAAACCAGATTCTTTGTAGAAGTATGTTGTCTTTTGATTGAATGCTTTTCTCCCCCTTAAAAGCAAGAAGGGGGAAAAAACTTTCACTTTTTATTGTCTGATAGCTATGTATGTCACTTTTATATTGAATCTTCACTTATGTTTCTTAAAGAAATGTTATAAAAATCAATCATCTGCCCCAGTATTCCACAAACTTTAAGAATTGGGGAAAAAACTGGGTCAAAATGCTTTTTAAAACAAAATATATACTCCTTAAAGTTGTCTTAAAATAAATATTTCCTATGTAAAAATACTTCTGCCCCCCCAATCCTAAAACTATAATCAGAATTCCTTTTTTCCTTCACCTTCTTTCTAGAACTGAAAAAAGTAATAATATATGAGGCCACCTGATAACTAGTATAATGCATACCTCTTAGGCCTCCTGTTTCTATCCCACCCTCTACTCTGTGAAATTATTCTGGCTTTAGATGCAGTTTTGCCTTAAAGGAAAAAAATGTGATAAGTACTAAATAATTCCTCAGGGTCCATTCCTGGCCTATGATTTTATGAAATAGAATGATTCTATTCAAACATATCCTTGTTTTTACAACTCTAAATGCCCATATGATTTTGTGCCTTCCTCCTTTCAAATCATTCTCAGTTAAAATTCCCTCTTGCTTCCATCTTACTCATAACCCACGAAGCAGTTCCTCCCTTTATACTCTTCCATTCTCCATCCCTCAGTATCCTCTAGGTACTGAAAACCTTTAAGGATGAGCCAAGAGAGATAAAAAACCTGATCTTTAAAGGGATTTTTTGTATTTTTAGATCATAGTTCTAATTTATCTATATGGTTTAGAAGTTAAAATTCATTATAGAGGACTTAGTGATAGCATAGGCTAATGATAATGGATTTTCTAATGGAAAGATTCAATGATCATATCAACCATTAGTTACTAACTTCAGTGGCAGAGCCAAAAGTTGAATATGGAGTTTAAATAAGGCTACTTTTTAATCCTAAAGGTGATCCCTTCAAGTAAAGGTGTACTGTATGTTTTGGTGCTTTTTTGGCAGTTTTAGTTACACTCATTTAAAAATATTTTTGAATGCTGCATTTTAAGAGAGTGTCACATTCATTAATATCTACTGTTAAATACATAGTTCAAATGATTACTGAAAAAATCGGCAGTATAGAATTCTTACTAAAATCATGGATTTGGGAGCCAGATTGCCCAGTTGTAAGTCTAGCTCCACCATTTACCAAGTGTCACCTTGAACAAGGTGCTTCCCTGCTATAAAATGAAGACCAAATAGATCTGCTTTTAGTATTGTTGTGAGGATTAAATGAGATCATAAATGTTAAGCATTTACTCCACTGCCTCGCACATCTAAATGTTAACCAATATTATTGCCAATGTGGGAATCTTTTGAAACCATGTCAGAAAGCCTAAATTATTCACATGGACCATGGTGGAATGAACAACATTCCCTATTTACTTTGGGGGCAGAAATAATTACTTAATATTTAAGTATTAAGCTAGGTATTAAAAGAAACATGATATAGCCCTACTCTAATCTACCACTCCAAGAAAAATAACAGTTCATTTTTGTCATTATTGAGAAAGATATTACATCAATATTCAAGCAATTTAAAAAAGACAGGAGTTTTATTTGTTCAGCTAGATCTAAGATCCTTACTGAACCAGTCTCCAAATTTTTTTCACATATACTTAATTGGAACATTTTTCCCCAGGTCTTACAAATGCTAAGTAGCTTCTCTTAGTATGTGCCAGACTTTCTCCCTATAAAAACATAGTTCCATATCTCATTTTAATTAAAACATTACTATCGTGATAATTTATGATCAGTCACTATATTAACATTGTGCCAGGCATTATCGTGGCAGTCACATGAAACCTAATAATCTTCTGTGGCACAATCAGAAAAATTCTATAATCAAATATATTCCAATGAATGCCATTCCATCGGAGTCTGGGAAAATGTAAAAATTCATTCAGTATTGCTAAAGTAGGCAACCAGCATTTCTATTCTTATGAGTATATGATAAAGGATATTCATTAATGTTTTAAAATATTAAATTATATACAGGGTTTCCAGATTGTGTACCTTTTATATTTGAATCCTTTAAATATAATGGACTTAAGATATATATAGTGATTTGCTATCAAAAGAATATTTGGTTAATCAAAGAATCCTATTATTTGATTATTCTAAAACAATTAGCTGCCTGCTGCTAATCTTACCCAATATAACTAGCAGCTGTGGATTTGGGTTTTTGTTTTAATATAGTGTTTTCACAGTCATTCATTATCCTGTTTTCCCAGATAGATTTGATTTTTTTAGAAGATTTTTAGGGCATCAACTGTTTATTACAATGGATTCATGTCTCTCTCTCTCTCTCTCTTTCTTTCTCTGGACATTGCAGGTGAAAGTAGAGAAGAAAAGTTAGGAGACTCATTACAAGATTTATACAGGGCACTGGAGCAAGCTAGTCTGTCACCACTAGGAGAACATCGTATTTCAACCAAGATGGAATACAAGCTATCATTTATAAAGAGATGTAATGATCCTGTAATGAACGAAAAACTACACAGGCTGAGAATTCTCAAAAGCACTTTAAAGGTAAGATATGAAATGGAAAGAGAAATGTCTTTGAAAAGATTCATTCTTGAACTCAAAGTAGATTACCAGGTACACAGGTTAAGCTACTTGGGAGACTAAGGCAAGAGAATCACTGAAGCCCAAAGAGTTTGAGGTTGCTGTGAGCTGTGAGGCCACAGCACTCTACCTAGTGAGACTCTGTCTCCAAAAAAAAAAAAGAAATATTAAATTGGGGGGGGGGCTGGAGAATAGGAATAGGTAAACAAGAAGACCCTGAAGCTGAACCACCTCTATGTTACAATAAGTCTATTGACAAAGAGGAGATCATCTTAACTTTTCATTAACATCTCATAGTAGTATTAAATGTTATGTGACTTAGTTCTAGAAGAAAACAGGATGTGATAAAAATTGATTTCCAAAAATGCACGGTTGGTACTATCCCTCAGTCTTTTGATTTCATAACATAAGTATACCATGTAGTATAATTATTAGAGTTATTAAAGGAAGTCAGAATGCATGCACAATGCAATAGTGGGTGCTGAAATAGTTCAAGATACTTTGTGATTATTTCCTGAATGAACTACAGAGCATTTGGAGTGAAGCCACAGTGATTCACGTTCCATGTAGAAACTTTATAATTGGTCTGTTTATGTTTTATCAGTTCCCAATCCACATGTTACTTTCCTGTTATACATTTTTGTAAGAGCTTATGTTGTCTTCAATCTTCCTATGATGCCACCCCCAGACTGGGGAGGAGGTAATATGGACCAGGAGCAGAGAGGCAGGAAGTTAAAGAACGAAGCAGACAAGTGAACCTTCCTCACAGTGTATGTCTCAGGAGGGCTTGCCACACAAACAATCTGACAGGCCCTGTACCCTTAAAACATCAAAAATAGAAAAGAACTATCACACAGAGTAAGTGCCATGGTAATTCCAGGAAACAAAAGGTCAAAAGGCTCCCTCGGGAAGTAATTTGGACCCATAGCATAATCCTGAGGGGTTTTTTTAATTTTGAAATTTAGAAAATGAATGATTTGGAAAAATTTCAGGTAGCAAGCAGCCAAGTTTCCAGAGTCAATTAGCTTTTCATTGGTATTCATGCAAACACTACTACAAATCCATGGGACAATTTAACAGATTTTTAGTAACTAGAATTTTAGAGGGAGCTATAATATTCATAAGAATAATTTCAGTGACCAACCTTCTTCCAAAGCTATCCTCACTCTCCCACCTTATAGAGCCTCCCCACCTTTCCACATGCAATTCTAAACTTCCTGGTTTAGAACACAGGCAGGAATTTTGAAGCCGCTCAGTCTCACAAATCTCAAAAATGTTCTTCTCTCTCTCTCTCTCCTCTTCCTCCTCTCTCTCCCCCCACCCCCCTTCCCTCTCTCTCCCCCACCCCTCTTGCTCCTGTCTCTTATGCTCTGTAGATCCCCCCAAGGAATTTCATTCCAGTGACAAAGAAAAATATGAGCTACTGCCGATGTTCAGTTCAATAAGCACTGGTGAATCACCAGGCACACAATGTTGTACTTAACTCTCTGGGGCAAGGAAAGATAAGGAAAAAGTCACTGTAAAGAAATATCCCTCACTGGTACAATGAACTATACTTTTTAGCATGGAAAATTAATAGGGAATGAAATCTCTTATTAGGGAAGGATTCCTAATCAAGCAACCCTGCCTGTGTCTTGTTCCTGGAATTTTAATAGGCCCCTTAGCCAGCACAGTTCTTGGATCCCACCATGGGCAACTCACAACATCCTCAGTCCTAGCTCTCTTCCATATTCTATTCAGCCTCAGGGACCAGAACAACGTCTTAAGCACCTTGCTTGCTTCTTTCCCTCTAATCTCTGGCTGGCACAGAAGCAAGCCTTCTCACTTCCTGCAGAACATCTATGTATGCCTAACCCTTCCTTGGCTCCATAAAAGGCACGACTGAGCTTCTCAGACTGTCTTAACCCCTTTTCCTTTGTCCCACCTTCTACCTAGAAGATTCTCTTCTTCCACAGAAAATAGTTGTACATTGGTGGGTTATACCAAAATGAAGCATAGTCTTCAGCTAAGACCCATGCTCCAACATAGAAGGGAGAGCCATTGTCCATTACAAGCCCCCAGTGCTACAGGAAAGGAGCTCTTCACAGAGGAAGAATTATGGCCATGCTACTCTCATTCAGGCATGAGGACCTTACCATAAACAGGACAGAGAGGACAAATACAAAAGTGACTGGAGATAGAATGTGCTGAGTTCACTCAGTGGCAGTAATGGAATAGTTTAGGGACCTAAATGAGGGAGAAAAACCAACCTTTTTTTCCAAGTGTTTAAGGAAGGCATCAAGAAATGAGAGGCTTTTGAACTGGATCCTAAAGAATGAGGAAGGTTTCCATAGGCAGAGACAGGCATTGGGACAGGCCAAGAGAAAAAATAAACCACATAGAACGGACAAAACAAGGCATACGTCAGTTATAGAAAAAAGGATACTACGATTTGAGTCTAAATAGCTGAGTAGAGCAAAGCTGTTCCTTAATGGGCTTCTTAACTTGTTGCTTATTAACTTTTTATTTTAAACTGACATAAAAAATTGTCCCCATCTTAACTGCTGAATTCCTTTGCTTTTCAGGCCAGAGAAGGGGAAGTAGCCATTATTGATAAAGTCCTAGACAATCCAGACCTGACATCTAAAGAATTCCAACAATGGAAGCAGATGTACCTCGACCTTTTCTTGGATATCTGTCAAAATACCACCTCGAATGACCCACTGAGTATTTCTTCTGAAGTAGATGTAATCACTTCCTCTCTAACACACACTCATTCGTACATTGAAACGCATGTGTAAGTGTATTCTGCCTTCAGGCCATCTAGCACCTGCTGGCACTCTGAACAAGTATATGAGGTAGTTTTTATATCAGTGTGTGGGACAATTGACAAGCTATACTTTAATGTCACCAAACTATATAAAACAAACCAGATAACGGTCAGAATACCACTATCTTTAATGAGCATTTGTATATTTTGTATGCAGTCAGTGCTCAGCTTATGTTTACCATGTGCAAAATCAACTGTCTTTAATGACTTAAAATTAACTTTTGCAAACAATTCTAAACACAGGTGGTCTTCAAGCAGTAAAACCACAAAAAGGCAGTTTTCTATCCAAGGTCATCTTTTCTCCCGTTAAGTTAATTTTATATAAACAAGACTTCAAAAGTAAATCACATTTTTTCAGGTGCAGACATCCTTGTGGGTGGGAAAGAATTTAAACCTTTTTTATATTTATTAAAATGTTCTAAGAATTTTCTTAAACATTGCACAAAGTTTAATGCTGTAGTTTTATTTTTGTGAAACATAGATGCGCATACAAGAGCTAAGCAAAATAGAAGAGCATCAACATAAGAAAAGTTCAGGTATCTAATATTCAGTCTTAATAGTCTATTAACTTGTGAAAGCTGGTTAATGGAAATACTATTCCAAATCTATGAGAACACTTACTGGTGTATCAGGGCAAAGCTTTGTAAGATGTTTTTGTAACTAAGACCAAAATTGAAGATAGAGCTGCTTTATTTTCTTGGTTTAAATCTTCCTTTATTTTTGTAGCGATGAAATGCTGATTGTGTACAGAAGAATTTGAGAATGGATTTTTTAAAAGACTTAACTCACCCAGAAATGCAGCTAACAGCTATATATATAATTTCAGCCCAAACTCATGTTTTTAAACTCTAACTCTTAACAGACAACAAGGTTTAAACTGCAATGAATCAACTCCAGCTAGTTTCCAGTTTTTTCCCTAGTCCATTTATTAAACTTATGTAATTATATTTCAGGCAGGGAAGTACAGTATGTTTAGTTACGGGCTTATGTGTGTTAAAATACAGAAAACAAGGTTGAAAAATAAAAGCATACTTCTTTCCTAAGAAGAAAGAGGGTGATGGTCACTCAGATGTCACATTGAATTACATGAGAGAAACAATTTGGAGGCTTTTTCCTAGCTTCGTGAATTGTTTTATAGAGTGTATGAAGTCTATGAAAAAGTCCTCTTCATATATTTCAATTTATAAGCGTCTTATTTTTGAAAGTGATCACAGCATGAAAATGACTGTGCTGCTTTTTAGTGTCTGGCTGCATAACGTACAAGTCACAATTTGCTGTTTTTTCAAGAGGAGGAAGGGACCCTCCTTTACTATTCTGTATCCTAAAATCTACTTCTAATCAGCTTTATACTGTTGCCTGTACAGCTCAGTGAATGTACTTTCATCTTTAAGAGTTCAGATATATGCCAGTGAATATTTTTGCTGTAGAGGAAAAAGTAAAAACTCCACAGCGGGGATCATTTCTTTGCTTTTGAAACACCATTGAATCACTATCGTTTTGCAGACTTTGCACAACTGTACAGGAGAGTGGCCTTTCTACAGCACATTTTCAGTAATCCTATATTTAGTCAAAATGGATAAGAAATCATGTATTAATGTTTGTATGGAATTTTGGGTCCAGTGTAATATTTTTATCATTTAAAAAACTCTATTTGTAAAAACATTTACTTACTGCATGGATATTGACGCACAGTAAATTTGTGAGATTTTGTATATGTAAAAAAAAAAACAAAAACAGAAGAAACAAACAAAAAAAAAAAAAACCTCTTGTCCTAAAATGAAGTGTGCTTGTTACAGGTGTTTAGACTTATTGATGTTTACTAGACCAAATGTGTATGTTCACTTAAAAATATCTGTACCTGATGGATGTGTCACATATATGGTGGCCAGATTGTGGCCTATAAACAGCAAGCAGTTGATGGGAAGACTAGCTAGCTCTGTTGCTACTAAGCAGCTTTTACTTTTGTAAAGTCAGCTCTGTTGTTTTAAATGGTAAAAATTAAACTAATGAATTTTACAAGACTCGTGGCTAGCCTAGCATGAAAGAGACCTTTTAACACTATATAATATCTGTACATTTTATTGCATTCGTTTCCAATCTAGGAGAGAGGCAGCACTGTAAACTGAAGTCAAATAAATTCAGCTCTTAATGAATACTTATAAGGCACCTACTTTATTCATGCAAAGTCCTTACACATTTCTTTGTGACTTAATCACACAGCTAACAACCCCTACCCCAGTGCCATCTCATGGGTGGCACAAACAAGCAGCAGTTTCTGTTCAGAGTACCCAAGTATCTTCTCTAAAACCATGAAAAATCAAGCTCATTTTCCATTTACCTGACACAAACTTAAAAACTTCACTTACTACTCCTTCCTTTTTCTGTGATTCATTTGAAGAAGCAGACTGAAAACAAATCAGTTTTTAAAAATATAACTTACAGCATGTCTGCAGAATGAACATTTAAAAGGATGAAAGAGGGCGGCACCTGTGGCTCAAAGGAGTAGGGGGCTGGCCCCATATGCCAGAGGTGGCGCGTTCAAACCCAGCCCCGGCCAAAAACCACCAAAAAAAAAAAAATTAAAGAAATAGGGTTTTGTTTGCTTTGGTTAGATATTCCACTTAACTGGAGGAACCTGGTTTATTACAGCTAAGGGTTACTGAAATCTAGCTTAAAACCAGTAAGCTGCCTAAACCCACGGCAAGGGCAGCCTAAGGCTGGGGACTGGCAACAAATATTTAACTGAGGATACTTTCTAGGAAAAAAAACTGCTTCTTGGCGATTTTTTTCCTCTCAGTTCCATATTTATATCAAATCATCAGATCAGAACCATAACCCGTGGCTCTGGATCAGAACATCACCGTTCTCATTTCAATGATTTCATGCTATGTAACCAAGGCACTTCCCCTCCACTATTTATTAAGATAATGCCATCTTCTAGGACTTTATTACAGCCTTTATAACCAACAATTTTGGGGGGGGTGTACATAACCTTTTGTGGTGCATTTTTTAGCCTTTTTTGGCACAAAATAATCACTTTTGCACCTAGGGAAACACTAAGAGAAAAAAAAAAAAGCTCACTGAAGCTGATTCATGCATCCTTCTATTTGACTCCTCCCGTCACTCATTCGCGGCTCAAAGGGAAATATTCCTCTTTGGCCAAGGCCTTGTTTGCCTCCTTAACCTCCAGAAGCCACTGTGCTCCCAGAGTTACCGTATCTCAGGAAAAGCCCATATGTTGCTCTGTAAGACTGATCAAGCGTTACTTTCTCCTCTGTTGCCGGGGAGGTTTGTACTAACCCATTCAGTTCAGCACTAAATCTAGAGCAACTGTGGGCTCTCTCTCCCTTTCCTCATCCCCACCCTCGGCCAGCTGCAGCACTGCGCACTGCAGGCCGCTCCAGGCCCAGGGCAGCGCGCAGCCAATGTCCTCCCAGCGATCCAGGTCGAGGTCATAGCCCACCACGTTGCGGGTAGGTACCTGGCGCGAGTCTCGCCACTTAAGGCCGCCCAGCAGAAGCACAGTCTCCTCCACCACGGCCAACCCATAGGAGAAACGGTCGTAGGGTAGCGGCCGCAACCGAGTCCACTGGTCCGCGCCAGGGTCATAGCGCTCAATCTCGGAGAAGGGCTCGTATCTCCCCAGAAAAGCGAACACGGCACCGCGCAGCACTGCCATGTGGTGCCCAAAGCGGGCCGTGCCCATGGGCGCCTTCTTGCTCCACACCTGCTCCCCAGGGCCCAAGGCATACAAGTCCCGGAGGCTGCTCGCGCCGCCCTCACCTCTCCCCGCCTTGCCCCCAGATATGTACAAGACACCACGGTCCCCGACAGCCCCCGCGTGGCCGTGCAAAGCCCGTGGCAGCGCTCCGGCCGCCGTCCAGCGGTCCCAGCGCAGGTCGTACGCCTCCACCGAGGCCAGAGCCTCGCCGCCCGCCCCAAGGCCCCCGACAGCCACGAGCCTCTCGCCCACAGCGCCGCACCAGAAGTGAGCCCGCGCTTCCCGCATGGCGGGCACCTCCGTCCAAACGTGGAAGCGCGGGTCGTAGCGGTGTACCCGGGGTGTGACCGCCAGCGGGGCGTCGGCGGGAACGGAGGCACTACCGGAAGGGCACTCCCCGCCCAGGACAAACAGGAAGTTGCCCACGGTGCACACGCTGTGCCCCAGCAGCGGTGTGGGCAGCTGGGTAAGGCTGCGCCAGCAGTGATTATACACGTCGAAGGCCACAACGTTATGGGTGAGCTCCCATTCCTCCTCTTCCTCCTCCTCTTCTACCTCTTCCTCTTCCTCTTCCTCGGGCTCCACGGCGGCAACCCGGCCCCTAGCTGGCGCCCTTGGGACCACAACTTCCTCAGTCACCGCCTCCCGCGCCCTGCGTCCCCCAACCAACAAGATGCGGGTCTGGGGGCTCCGGACGCTGGTCTGCTCACCCTGCATGAGCGGCTGACGGGAGGGCGCCGTGTGGTAGTTCAGGGCCTGGATGATGAGGCCCTTCACCCGGGCGGGCAGCACGAGGCCCGAGCCTGAGTACACTCGCCGCAGCACGTCGGCAGGCACCAGGCCGAAGCGCACGCGCTCAAGCAGCGCTGCGCAGTGAGCCCGGCGCTCTGCCGCGGGCTCCTGTCTCAGCCAAGCCAGGGCCAGGCCCAGCAGCCAGGCCTCAGGCACACGTGCCACGTCGGGCGCCCCTAGCACGGCCTTCAGGGACGCAGGGTTGAGCTCCAGCAGTCCTGCCTGGCCCGCGCCCCGCGCCAGCAGCTCCCGCAAGTGGCGCACGATGCAGCGCTCAGCCGCATCCAAGGTGTGAGTCAGGCCGAAGCGCGCTGCCACATTAGCGACGAAGCAGCAGTTCTCTGGAGCCAGCTGGCGCTCGAGGTAGCGCCCGCACAGCCCCAGGGCCTCGGTGACTTGCAGGTAGCTAGCAGCTTCCAGTGTGTCCTCTAAGGTGTCCATGGAGAGCGACAGCCAGGCGGTGTAGATGAAGTCCAGCAGGCGCTGCAAGCCTGCCGCCGACGGCACGTGCAAGTGGATTACATGCTCCCGGGATTCCCGAGTGTGGCTCTTGAACAGGGCCCTGAAGTAGTCGCTGGAGCACGCGAGGAGCGACCTGTGTGCAGGGAATTCGCTGCCCTCGGCCTCCAGTGTCACATCACACAGGAAGCCCTCCGCGCGAAGGGCCTGGTAGCCGGTGAGTAGCGCGCCGCCATGAGCCTTGCAGTAAGACAGGAAGTAACTCATTCTGCCCAGGGAGGGACGCAGGCGGAGCCGGAGGCATCCCGGGGCACCGCACTCCACGGACCCCTGTGTGGGCCGCACAGCCCTTAACAGGGGGCCCTTTTTGCCTGCTCAGCTTAAAATCCAGGGCTCCTTCATCTAGATCCACAGATAGTCTGGTGCCCCTCTTAGAGCAAATCCGGTCTGGGGACTGTTTCTTGAAGCCCCTAGTAGTGAAGGGCGCGGAGTTTAGAGTCGTCCGGGGAGCGTGGGGCTTGGTTTCCACGGCTGCTAAGGCTGCCAGCGCTGGGCCCAAAGCCCCCTCCCCAGCCCAATTCGGAGAGCCCACACCTGCACACCAGGGGCGCCGGTGGCCGCGCACCATCACCTGGAAGGACCAAGCTGCCAGTGAATTCCGGGGGTGGTGGGTCTCCGACGGCGCAGTTGCGGCCCCGACTCGGGGCGTCCCAGGAGTGCGGGGCGAAGGCTCCGACCTCCCAGGGGTGGACGAGGAGGACGGGTTCTGCTGGCACCCACGAGGGCTGGGGACAACTGGTAACGGGGCGGGTGGGAAGGGGGGTGAGCTTGTTCCGCACGGAGGATCAAATCAAAGCCTGGGGGATTAGGGAGGGGAGGGCGGGGGTCAGAGCGGCAGGTCCGAGGCGTGATTGGGCGCAGCACATAACATGCCGGTAGCTCACAGCGACAGGAATAGCGCGTCGCCTCGGCCTCGGGCGCGCCCCGCCCTGCGCCCAGACTGCTGGCCGCAAACCCAGGGCCCAGGCGCGGGAGAAGCGGCCCGAGCCAGGGACTTGACTCCGGTGACCCGACTGGCCGCTAGTCACCAGAAGGTCCCTAGAGCCCGGCTGAGGGCGTGGGGGCCGCTTACTGGAGTAGCACCACCTTCAGCCGGTGATGTTTGGAGAGGGGCGTCTCCTGGGCCAGAGGAGTGTCGACCTCCTGGTGCCCCTGTGTCTGGGAAAGAAGCCCTGGCTCAACTTTCTGCTTTGAGGAGGCCCTAATTAATCCAGCGGGAGCGGGGATTAAGCAGCGACTTTGCGCGCTGACACCCAGTAGGCCGCTGCGCGCTAAGGAGCCACTGGTGGGAACCACTCCCGGGCGAACGTCAGGCTCGCCGCCAGCGACACTAGGTAACACGTCCCTCACCTGGACTCACCCTTGCAAGATGCTGGGCCTACTCAACGCCCTTCCTAAGGCTGCCTGCGTCTCCTGGACTGGTTTGTTTCACATTCTATATTCGGGAATTTGCTCCCATACCAGCTTCAGACCCCAGCTGAATTCTCTCCCTTCCTATTCTTGGATCCTGCCTGACCCATCCTTTTGCAACTGGGACAAGGAAATTGTGGGTGACTCGGATTTTCTCCCATTGAATGACCACTTCTTTTAAGAAAATAATTCATTCCAATTTCTCTCCCTGACTTTCCACACTGATCTAATCACTGGCTGCTGCAGCCTCAATGGACGGGAAGGCTGCAAAGCTCCATACAACTGGAGTTTCATAGAGCCCCTCCTCATAAAGTGACATTTGTAAGAAACACCCAGCTCAGAAACAATGACTAAAACCATCCCAATCTTGAGACATTGGGAAAGCATCCCTCCATCTCTCCATTCTGCTCTTAAATAAGAATAGCTGTTTTTTTCCTTTGCCAATTTGGAGACTTCTGTCTGTTTTGCTTTCATCTGGAATTGATTTTTCTATTTTCTAATGCAACCCCTCTGGCAGTCTGTTTCAGGTGTGCCCTTTGAGAGCATCTGAAATAACTTGTACATAGTATTTGTGACAGTGGGGTTGCATTTCATGGGGGGAAGAAAGTCCAAGGAAGGAAAAAATTCTGTCATTTCCTGCCTGGTATGCCGTCAGTACTTAGAAGGTCACTAATTAGAAGTAATTCTTTAAATGCATAAAAATATTAGTAAAATGATTTTGCTGTCAAAGATGGAACTGCATTAGGACTTAAATTAGCCAAATCATAAAGTACAAGCAGGGGCTTGCTTGGGCTTACTTAAACTCCAGAGGGTAAAAATACTCCAATTTGAATTCCTAATGTCAGAGCTACAGATGGGTTCAGAGGGGGTGCTGTTTTTTTGTGTGGGGATTTTTTTTAAACAGTAAAATTCTTGGTTCAAAAGTAAAAATACCAGTTTGGTTCACTTTGCACAGATCTACATTTTGAATTTAAATGGCCTTTGCTCAACCTAATAGAATTTTGCTAGAAGGGATTTTTTTAGATCATTTAGTCAAACCTTTTTCCCTCTTCTCTGGAACCTCTTATTTTTTCTTTTTAAACAAATGTGGCAAATGAGCCCCAGAGAGAGTACGGTTTGTCTAGATGACTTGGGTATTGAATTACAGAGTCTGTACCAGAATCCAGGGCTCCCTCCCCACTATATTATGTGACCTCACGTATGATAAAAATAAAATGGTGCAACACCGTTCATTTAAATCAAATATTCAGGCTGATAAAGTACATGTATCACCTTTTCGACTTAAAGCTATTTAAGTATGATTTTTTAAACAGCATATTTTTACCCAGAAATTGGATCACATCCCATCAGATCTGTCTATCACCACATATTCAGGTTGAATCCAAAATGTCATACTTAGGAATTAAAAATGCTGTGAAAGACTTTAAATTCAACATCAAAAATCCAGTTTTATATAACAAGTATGTGTTAATTCCTGACCCAGCATGCTACCTTAACATATTTTGCCCTTGAGGATTTGATCAACTATGTTAACCGAAGGCATTTTTACGTTAGATGTCTCTATAAGGCCTTGCTTAGAAAATGTAACTGTCAATCTGTCTAAGAAAATCATTGCCCTTTGAGTAATATTTATGGAAAATACCAGTATTTTCATTTCTAGACAATATTAAGTATGCTAAATAAGATTTCTATGTATACTTTTTTAAATTGTTATAGAAGTATGTCTTAAGTTGGTATATATTCAGTCTGCTATAACAAAATAGTTTAGACTGGGTAATTTATAAACATTAGGAATTTATTGTTTGCAGTTCTAGAGGCTGGAAAGTCCAAGATGAAGGTGCCAGCAGGTTTGGTGTCTAGTGAGGGCTCTCTGCTTCATAGATAGTACCCTCTGACTGTGTCTTCACATGGCAGAAGAGGTGACAGAATAATAAGCTCCCTCAGGCCTCTTTTAGAAGGGCACTAATCACCTCCCAAAAGCCATACTTCTTAATACTGTCATATTGGAGATTAGGTTTCAACATAGGAATTTTTGGAAAAACATATACATTTAGACCATAGCAGTTGGGTTCCCTGGAGGAAGTATGCCTTTCTCGTGACCCAAACTGAGCTAAGAGTGTTGGGGCAGATCTTATAGGATGTGGTCAGTGTGTTGAGAATGATCTGCTTATGAGTTGCCTTCTCCCTCTAAACTATAAACTCCATAAGGGCAAGGACTGTTTCTTGGTATTTGTATCTGAGCCCCTATCACAGTCTTTGGCGTGAGTAATATTGAGTTAAACAGATAGAGGGAGGGTGTGAAAAGTCATTAAAAGGAACTTGACTGTGACAATTACCCCCTTCTTTCTGTTCTCCGTCTTTCCTTCATGCAGCTGAGATTTAAGACACACCCTGGTAAGACCACAAGCTTACTTCTCTAGTAAGCAAGCTGGTGACTATAAGTGGGCCCCAGGTGGGGAGTCCAGGTGGACTAGAATCTTCTGAGAAAGCCTAACTATTTCATCCAACCCCTGGGGCCTGCACATAAGCCCTTGTCCAACTCACATGACTGTCAGCATCCCGTCACACATACTGCTACTCCTCCCATCTGGATACAGGGCCCAGTGCCCCAGGTGGCCTCAGGCCTCTTGCCCCAGTATCCCCTCTATGGCCCAGTTTGTATGGCTGGGCTAATGCTGGAGGCCCAGCTACTCACACAGCATGTCTGTTGAGACCCTGCAGTTTGCCCTGGACCCCACCCCTGATCAGAACTGTGAACTGCTGTCACTGATCCCTTCCATACTCTGCACATCCTGTGACAATACCTAGAACTAAAGTCCTCTAAGCATCCACCTCACTTCCTACATCAAAGCTGCAATGCTGGTCAGCCATAATACCCCATTTTCCCCAAATAGGCTCTACCTAGCCAAATCTGAATTCCAGAGTTCTCACCTCTAAAATAATTGGTATGTGTCTTTGAAAATTCAAAACTATGAGCTTACATGTATAACTTAAATTTTTTTTACAAATGTATTAAGATATAATGCAGATAACATATAATTAATTCATTTAAAGTAAACAGTTCAGTGGTTCTTAGTATATTCACTGACTCGTACAACCATCACTGCAGTCCAATTTTAGAATTTTTCATCACTTCACAAAAAACATAGTACCCTTTAGTTGTCACTTCCCTATACCACTAGCACCCCAATTCCTAAGCAACCACTAATCTACTTTCTATCTTGATAGATTCTCAACATTTTCATATAATTTATCATATAATATTGTATACTGTTTTCAAGGTTCATCCATTGTACTATACTTCTGAGGAAGAAAAAGACTATGGATAATGATAATATTGGAAACCTTTTCTCAAAACCACAAGACTAAAATTCGCCTGTTCAATATTTAGGATACAGTTTTTTGGCAGGTTAGCTCTTTCTCATCTATCATTACTGGCTCCTTTCAATCCAAATGTTTCCTTCCAACACATGGTTTCTGGCAACCTCCATGGAGAGCCTATTATTAGAAATTGACACATTAACTAAGTTTATTGTGAAAACATGATCACAGACAATAACAGATGCACAGTAGAAAAAGTCCCATAGTATCTGTATCTTCTTCTGGACAATTTTTTGTGTATATAAAATGTATTTTATCTTCATCACATGCAATTGAAGCACAAGGATTTCAAGGGGCAGATTGTGTGTGTGTGTGTGTGTGTTGTAATTATGAGTGATTTTGACATTGTGGCCCAGCTGACAGTTGAAGATCAGTATGATGAATGGGGAAGTATTGGGCTTTGCAGTCAGACAGACCTGGGCTCCAATTCCAGATCTGCCCCACCTGACCTTAAAAAAAGTGACTTAAATTCTGTATAGTTTTATTATTTTTAAAAGGCAGATACTGACTGTACATTCTTAACCCCTATCAAAATAATGTGTGTACATATATACATAATAATAATCACATATAGTAGAGCCTCTGTACATTGAGCACCCAAGGGACTGTAACACATTGGTCAATATACAGAGGTGGTCAACATAAAAAACTAGGCCTGCTGTACTGATAAGTATATGTGGTGCATGTCCAGTCTATGAAAATTAGGTCAACATAAGGAGGTGGTCAGTGTAGAGAGGTGGTCAGCTATGGAGATTCTACTATATATGTATATATATGATTGCTCCTGGCATACAATATATACAACAGATGTAAGTTTTTCCTTCTTCCTTTCTTGAGTAAAACTCTCTAAAATCTTGTGATGCCAGAGCCCAAGCAGTCAGGAGTAGTTGTCAGTAGTTCTCCTGTGGCATCACCTGGAAACTTCCTAAGAAATATAAATTCTCAGCCCCATCTCAAACCTGCTGAATCAGAAACTCTGGAAGTGGGGCCCAGAGACCTACTGTAATAAGCCTTACCGATGATTCTGATGCATGTGAAAGTTTGAGAACCGCTGTCACAAAGGATTATTAATAATTTTTGCTACATCCTAGATTCACTATTCTCAGTAGTAACTTGTCAATGTTTTTCAAAAAGGAAAGGAAGTCCACTAGCTCCCAAAGGTCAGAAGTCAGAGGCCCAGAGGGGAAAAAAATTAGTGGCCACTGCTCCTTATTACATGACTTTAAAATATATTGTGGGTGGGTGGCACCTGTGGCTGAAAGGAGTAGGGCGCCAGCCCCATATACCAGAGGTGGTGGGTTCAAACCTATCCCCGGCCAAAAACTGCAAAAAGAAAAAAAATATATATATATGTATGTATATAGTGGGATTTTTTGCCTTTCTTTACCCCCTCCCCGCCAATATTAACAGTAGGTCACTAAAACATGAATGAGATGATGACTTGGTAACGAACACTAAATTGAATATTCAAATCAGAAGCTACTGGTATCCCCCACTTTCCATCTGTATGCCCATTTTCAGAGGCTTTGGAGCAAACTGGGAAATGCCCAAAATGGCCAGCCAGCGGAGAGGAGGTCTGGGAACACTCTTTCTCATACAGGGAGCAGGTAAAAAAGTCAGAGATTTTAGGGTAAGAGAAAAGAACTCTTGGGGGTGTAATGATTGCTACTACATATTTTCAATTTTCTGAAGGGTAAGCGGAGCCAGCGCCATCCCCACAGAGGGCATACCTGGGACCAATAAGCAGACGTTACAAAGAGAAATTTTGCCATGAGATAAATAAACCAATTTAGAACCTTGAGAGAAAACATACGAGTAGAAGAAATAAAATGTGATCAGCCATAAGAAGAGTTTCCTGAGGCTTAGGGAAGAGAACACGGTTTATCAAACCTTGTTGGAGCCTCGCCATATCCCTTCTGTGCCTTTACCATTGGGGGCCCTCCGATCCCAGGAGCTTTTGCTCCCAGCACCCGGCAGCTGAATCCCTCTGTAGGCAGACACCTTTGTGCTGCTGGAATCCACTTTCCCTGTGTATGTGAAAAGAAGCAAAAGTGCCTGCAAATTTACACTTCCCAGGGGCCACCTTTAAACAAGGACTGATAGGTGGAGTGGTGGCAGGTATCCCCCAGTTCCATTTCCAGGTATGATCCATGCCATTTCCAGAGCTCCCCTGTGGGACTGAGCCGAACCTGTCTTATTCTATGAGAGCCTGCTTGGTGTCACATACTCTTTCAACCCCTTTCTTTCCTGGTCTCACATTGCCACTTTGTCCTTATCCCTTCTGGGAATTCTTCCTACCAAATCCCTTTCACAGGAATCCTCATCTCAGGAGGAACCCCTGCCTTGGGGAACACCACCTAAGTTAACACAAGCTGATGGTTTCCAGGGGAATGGCACATACCACATCCACAAAGGGCCATCTGTCATCTGCTTACAGACATGCACAAAACAGAATAGATATAATGTGTAGATATATAAGGGTGCCCACTGGCACAACTAAGCCCGGAAGTTGGGACAGCCTAACACCAAGACTGGGCATCTCAACCTTCACCTCTCTGGTCTTTCAGGGCTGTTGTGGAGGATGAATTGAACTCCAGGGTCCTCGCCACAACTTGTGAGTGTGTGTGTGTGATCCCTTAAGTCCTATCTGCAGCTACCATCTAAATGTGAGCTTTACCTAAAGTCTCTGCTGCATGGGCTTGTATTCTTTATTGTCATCTCCCCCATCCCCACGCTGGCTGCTGCCCACTACTCCCACCCACCCTTAGCTGCCATCCATATCTCACATGGCTTGAAGCCCTGCTCAGCTGCTTTCTTCTAGTATTTCTCTCTCCTTCCTACATGGGATGGCCTCACATCTAGTTGTTCACATTTGAAGGCCCTACTTTCATGTGTGTTTGTGCATGTGGCTTGCCAGAGCCTGGCTGCCACTGAGCTTTGTACCTGACTTGATTTCCAAAAGGGCAATCGGTGACTTTAATAACATTCTTAATAAGAGGGACATGAACCATTTGGCAGTTCCCTGTGGTGTATTTCTGACAGTGTCTGGGGACCACCAGCATCTGAATCCATGGAGCTTATCAAAGGGCAAGTTCCTGGGCCTCAGCCCAGACCAACTGGATCAGGATCTCCAGCATGGCAGGAGCAGGAGGTGGCAGTCTTTTTAACAAGCTCCCTAAGGTGTTTTCTCGCTCCAAAGCAGTATAGTCAGGGTGGTCAACTGCCCAGCAGCATCAGCATTGCCTGAACTTATGCAAAATGCAAATTCTGAGCCTGAATCGTACATCCAGGAACCCTGGGTCCAGGGCCCAGCCGTCTGTTCTTTATCAAGCGCAACAAGGGGATTCTCATGCACATTAAGGTTCGTGAAGCACTGCTCTAAAGTTCAAGAGCCACTTATGTAGAATTCAATTCATTCATTCACAAAATATGCCAGTTGTGTTCCAGACATGTGCTGGGCACTGAGAGTACCATGATGAGCAAATCAGCCAGAGGCCCTGCCCTTGAAGAACTAAAGCTTTAATGGATCCCATATCATATCAGTGCTCCAGTGCATCTTGTGGATTCTTAAGAAAATTAAGCCTTCGTGGTCCCTTTCAGAGGTCTTTGAAGCTTCTACTTCATTAGATAATAAGCTAAGTGGAAAAATCCAATGCCGGCTCCCAAGTGACTGTTGTTAAAGTCCAAACCTCAGACCCGGCTGATGGTTTCTCAGCAAGCGGCAGTACGTACTATCTCTCAGCCAGTGTTGCCCTGCACCCGTTCCCGCAAATCAGCCCACAATGAAGTGGCTTGGCTCTCAGTATCTGACCCCAGGGAGCCAGCTGTCTTCCACTCCCAGATGTGTACGGGGAACCAAGCCCATGACTTGATGGTCGGAACTTCTTTAGAAAGATAAAACAGTGTTCCAATATCATCAGTAGCATCTCTTAATCCGTCTTTCAAGTGGCTGCGTAGTACAAACCAAATCATTACAAAGGGAAGTGGCTCAGACATATCCTCTGAGCACAACTACAAGTGTAATCATGAGACAGCCTTGAAGTGTTAGTAAATGTCTCCAACCACCTACGCCTCTTTAAGGAGTTGCAGAGCCTGGGACTCCCAAAATTAAAACAAACAAACAAACAAAAACGTTCTTCTATAGAGATATTATACACTTTCATGAACTGTCCTTGTGTCTGACGCATGACCAACATGTCAGCTGTGTGCCAATTACTTCTGCTATTTCCAGAACCCCTTTCTAACGATGCTGGTTGGTGACTTAATAGGGAAAAATTCTACACAATGTCTTGCCAACATGGGAGCGATTACAGGATAATTTGTTCCCAAGTGCTTATAATCCTCTTAAAGATATACATAATATTAACAGCTTCAAAATCTTGTGCCATTCTTTCATAGTTTTATTTCTTAAGAAAGACTCTTTGAAAGTGCCTGTTTAAAGTTGCCTAATCAAGTATGGGAAAGAAACAGTCATTAAACAATAACTGCTCAGAGAAGCAACAAAGTATATGGTAGCAGATAAAAAGTGACTATTTTCTGAGCAATGTTTAATGTTATCACTCAGGAAGTCTCAGTTTGAACTCCAAGCAGGAGACATTTCCCACTACTGCAGCCAGATCTGCCCTGCCCTGTCATGCTACAAAGAGTACATGGCCACCAAAATATGAGGACTTGAGGCCAGAGCAGTGTTTCCAAAGCCTGTCCATCTGAGCAGAACCACTCACCAGCATCCCAAGGGTCAAAGAACATAACCCAGGCCTCTCTCAGCCACCTGGCTGGCCCCAAACCCTCCAGCTTCCTTTAATATTTCAGTAAAAATGGTGCCAGCTCCCATCCCATAGACAGCAGGAGAGCCCAATATTAACTCAATAACTCTGAGGAAAATTGAAGGGCTTCCACCTCTCCTGTTAACTACTTGTTCCAGTTCCTGCTTCTGCTGACACCTCCATCTCCCTCATGTTTTGCTTCTTGGGGTAGTTCCTACTCTACCCCCACCCACCCGAAGAACACAGTGCCTATGCCTTTATTCTCCCCCCCACCTCCGATTTCTCATACAACCTGTGATGGACTAAAAGTTTTATGGAAGATTTGGGTGGGACAAGCACAGAGAAGCAATAAAGTGTACAGTACCAGGTGAAAACCAATGCCTATTCCTGTTTATTACTGTCGGCTCAACCTCCCCAGGGGCCACCGTGCTATTTTGCTGCCCTGGCCTTATCTCCTTCCTTCTCTTCTGCCCCACTCACCACCTCCATCCTCCCTCCCAGACTGTTCCCAGAACCCCAAACATATGCCAGTTCATTGCTTAGAGCACTTCAGCTTCCTCTCTTCCTAAGCAGCTTTCTTGGCCAGACCTGACTGTGTATGCACATATGTGTGTGTGACTGAGTGAGAGAGACAGAGACAAAATATGCAGAACATAAAATTTAGCATTTTTAACAATCTTAAATGCATATTGGCATTAAGTACATTCACATTGCCACATCAGTGGCATAAAGTACATTCACACTGTTGTGTAACCATTACTGTCATCTGTCTCCAGAACTTTTTCATCATCCCAAACTGAAAGTCTGTCCCCAACAAACAACTCCTCATCCTCCCCCCACCCCGCTCTTAGTAATTACCAGTCTACTTTCTGTCCTGAATTTGACTATTCCAGATACCTCATATAAGCAGAATCATACGATACTTGTCCTTTTCTGTCAGGCTTACTTTACTTAGCATAATGTCATCAAGGTTCAGCCATATTATAATATTGCCAACACTTCCTTCCTTCTTAAGGCTGAATAATATTCCATTGTGTACGTATACCATGTTTGGTTTGTCCATTCATCCGTCCATTGATATTTGGGTCATTTCCAAATGTTGCTTCTTGTGAATAATGCCACTATGAGCATTTGTGTACAAATATCCGCTCACGTCTCTCTTTCAGTTCATCATGTATATCCCCAGAGGTGGAATTGCTGGATACTATGGCAATTGTATGTTTCACTTTTTAAAGAACTGTCATACTGTTTTCCATGTTGTCCGCACCATTTGACATTTCTGCTAGCAGTGCACAAGGGTTCCAGTTTCTCCACATTCTCCCCAGTACTGGTTCTTTGCTGGATTTTTTGGTAATGACCATAGGTAATAACTAATAGGTGTGAGGTGGTATCTCATTGTTTTGATTTGCATTTCCCTAATGATTAGTAATGTTGAGCATCATTTTATGTGCTCAGTGGCCAATTATATTCTTCTTTGGAGAAAAATCTATACAAGTCCCATTTTTGAATTGGGTCATTTGGTTTCATTGTGGTTGAGTTGTAGGAGTTCTTTATATTTTCTGGATGTTATCCTTATCATATAATATGATTTTTTTTTATTGAATGGTAACTATGTACATTAATGCACTTCTGGGGTACAGTGTGGGGTTTTCACATGCAATCCGAAATACTTCCATCAAACTGGTCAACATAGCCTTCATGTCATTTTCTCAGTTGTTGTTTTAAAACGTTCACATTCTACTCTTAGAAAGAT
>NW_003852446.1:6964242-6965846 GCF_000181295.1 Otolemur garnettii
TTGGATACTTTTTCCTCCATTCTTGTGATACTTTGCTCAGAAGAACATTCTCCAGCTCCATCCATGTGAACATGAAGGATGTAAAGTCTCCATCTATCCTTCTTAATGGCTGCATAGTATTCCATGGTGTACATATACCACAATTTGTTGATCCATTCATGGATCGATGGGCACTTGGGCTTCTTCCATGACCTGGCAATTATGAATTGGGCTGCAATAAACATTCTGATCATATAATATGATTAACAAATATTTTCTTTTGTTTTGTGGGTTCCCTTTTCACTCTGTTTAAAGTATCCTCTGATAAATATAAGTTTTTAATTTTGATAAAGTCCAATTAATCTATTTTTCTTATGTTGCTTATACTTTTGGTGTCATATCCAAGAAATCCTTGCCAAATCTAATGTTATGAAGCTTTCCACCTATGTTTTCTTCTGACAGTTTAATAGTTTTAGCTCTTATGTTAATTAGGTCTTTGATCTATATTGAATTAATTTTCACATATGGTATAACGTAAGGGTCCAATGTCATTCTTTGGCATGTGAATATTAGTTTTCTCAGCACTGTTTATTGAAAATACTATCTCTCCCCCCATTGCAAGAAGTCTTGCCACTTCTTTCAAAAATCATTTAATCATATATCCAAAGGTTTATTCTGGGCTATTTTAATCACCTATATATCTGTCTTTATGTCAATACCACACTGTTTGGACTAAGCTTTTACTGCTTTGTAGTAAGTTTTTTTTTTTTTGAAGCTGCCTTTTCTCTTATTTATTTATTTATTTTTTCAATTAAATCATAGCTGTGTACATTTATGCAGTCATGGAGTACAGTGTGTAGTAAGTTTCGAAATCAAGAAGTATTGATTCCTCCAACTTTGTTCTTTTTCTAAATCTAAAAAAAATTCTAAAATTTTTTTTGGCTATGCCTGGCACAGTGGCTCATGCCTATAATCCAGCACTCTGGTTGGCCAAGGCGGGTGGATTGCTTGAGCTCAGGAGTTTGAGACCAGCCTGAGTAAGAGTGAGACCCCCCTCTCTACTAAAAATAGAAAGTAATTAACCAGGCATGGTGGTACACTCCTGTAGTCCCAGCTGCTCAGGACACTGAGACAGGAAGATCACTTGAGCTCAAGAATTTGAGGTTGCTGTGAGTTATGACACCAGGGCACTCTACCCAGATCAACGGAGTGAGACTGTCTCAAAAAATAAATTGTTTTAGCTATTGGGGATCCCCCAAATCCTATGAATTTTAGGGTTTATTTCTACAAAAAAAATCATTTGGGATTTTAGTAGTGATTGCACAGAATCTGTAGATTGCTTTGGGTAGTATTGACATCTTCTAATCTCTAAACAGAAGATTCCTTTCCTTTTATGCCTTTGATTTCTTTTAGCAATATTTAGTAGTTTTGAGTGTACAGTTCCTTCGCCTACTAGGATAACTAATTCCTAAGTATTTATTCTTTTTGATACTATCATAAACTGAATTTTTAACTTTCTTTTCAGATTGTTTATTAGTGTATTGAAATACAACTGATTGGCTCAGCGCCTATGGCTCAAGTGGCTAAGGCACCAGCCACATACACCTAAGGTGGTGGGTTCGAAT